>NC_134550.1:51283456-51583456 GCF_025594145.1 Primulina tabacum
AACCAAGGCTGAAAAAATACGGGAACAAGGAAATGACGACAAAAATTTTACTCTCAAATTGACAATTCGAGGTTAATTAAAGATGATCGGTATGCAAAATGTAGATCTGTTTTCCACCGAAACTTGTTCGGAATCGATCTGCAGATGATAAAAAAACAAAAAAAAAAAAACACTACGTCATGGATCGATTAACGAATCAAAAAATAAAAAATCAAAACGAGCAAAAAAACACAATCAACATTAAATCGTAAATCTGAGGCCAAAATCAAAGCGAAAATAAAAACGAAACAAAAAGAAAATACAGCCAAAAAAAAAATCAAAACACAGAGATAGAGAGCTCTTACCTATCGGCAGCATCCGAAATCAGGCGGAAGAGATCCTCAGAGTGAGGAGATGGGGCTATTTATAGAGAACTTAAGGCCCGCATAAAGATGGTTTTTAAATTTAATTGTTTTTTATTATTAATTATTTTATTTTTATATTAATGAAACTTGACGTCGATATCTTTGACGTGTATTGAAAAAAAATCAGGGCTTACACAATAACTTGGTCTGCATTAAGTAAATTGTCAGGTAATTACCTACATCGGACTAACACGTTAATCGAGTTTGCATTTGATAAACTATCGAATTGACTAAGTTTTTGTGAGACGGTCTCATGAATTTTATCTGTGAGACGGGTCAATCTTACCGATATTTACAATAAAAGTAATATTTTTCCATTGATGACCCAAATAAGATATATGTCTCAGAAAATACGATCCGTGAGACCGTCTCACACAAGTTTTTATCTATCGAATTAATGCAGTAGCAGTAAACAAGACTAGTATAATAAACTACACCAACAAATTCAATGTAACAAACTCCCTGAAAATATATTGATAAAAAATTAAATTTATAATTATTATTCAAACGTTCACTTATTTCAAAGACTCAAAAATCTCGTTTTTTGTTATTAGTTTAGTATGAGTGGGTGCACAGAAGGTGACGGTGCCAAACGAAAAAAGTGGAGACAGCAAAGCAATGGGGCCCCATGGGGTTGAAGCCTGGCTGTTTTTGGCTGTACCCTCACAAATCATTTTTCGTTTGGCTTGATCTATTTTTTTTAACAAATTAAAAAAAAAAAGACGAAACCAAATTGAATAAACGAACAATTTTTTTCTGTCGAAAAAGCAAAATCAAACATAATTTTTGAATAAAATTTCAGTTTAATAGAAATTATCAACCTTATTATTAATATTTTCAGTAATATTATTATTAGTTTATTTAACGTTATTTATTGTTATTGGTAATTTCAAGATTATTATTTTATGTTTATTCTTTGTTATTAATCACCATAATATAATTAATTGCAGTATTTTTTTAAAATTAAAATTTCATAAATTTTAATAATAATGATAATTAAAAAATGAATAAAATATAATTTTAAAACTGAAAAAAACTTTAAAATAAAATTTATTTAATTTTTTGTTTATTTATTTGATAAAAATTATTATTCTAAGTATCATTGAATTAATTTAAAAAACCCAATAACTTTATTTATTTATTTATTTTTTTAATAATAACTTTAACTTTATTTATGTTTGATAAAAACATTTCTTAGTACAAAATATATTTCGAAATAAACGAAATGAGATTTAATAGTTTGCATTTTTGTTTAAATAATATAAAAACATATATTATAATAAGAATAAATTTGATTAAAATTTATCAGTCATTTTTAAATTAAAATTCAAATCTTAGCAATAATTTTTTACATACCACTATCTGAAAACACCATAGTTTATAAATAACTTCCTACAAAGTCAAATTTACATTTTTGTTCTTTTATTATTTATACATAAATATATATTTTTGTGTGTATTCTTTATCTTAAATATAACTAGTATATCATACGTGCGATATGTTGGGTGCAATAATTGTTCTTGCTTGATAGACCGATCGAACCGTGGTGCTTGAGTTGTATGCGCTTTAAAAGATTTGAGTTGTATCATTACCACTAGCTATAGCTTTTGGTAAAACAGCAAACGCTCCGTCTTACAATTGGTATCAGAGTCAAGGTCACGGGTTCGATTCTCATTGATTGCAAGGAGTGCAATTATTGGGAGGGAGATTGTTAGGTGCAATAATTGTCCTCCTTGCTTGGTAGAGCGATCGAACCGTGGTACTTCAGCTATTATGCGGTTTAAAAGATTTGAGTTGCATCATTACCACCAGCTATAGATTTTGGTAAGGCGACAAACGTTCGGTCCTACACGATGCTCAGGGTATTATTTTTATGTAATTAATGATTAAATTTAACAACTTTTACTATTTGAATTACTTAAAATACAAATAAACAAAATTAATTATAAAACATATAAAGTAGGTATATTATAAGACGGTTTCACGAATATTTATGCGTGATACATGTCAATCTTATTTATATTTATAAAAAAATAATACTTAGTATTTTGTCATTGAACCTTTTTAGCTACAATTACCACTTATCGAGATTTTAAACACCTGGGACTCATTATCCTGAATACAACAACATACAGTTGATTATGATTGCAATTTTTTCAAAAGAAGTCCTAAGTTTTATAAAAATTGGACCTGTCTTTTATTTAGAAATTTACAATATAAAACATTAAAAATAAATATACTGAATTCTACATGAAACACTCCCACTACAATATTATATTTAATTGAATGATAGAGCTAATTTGAACTTAACCAATTATATAAAAAAACTTGACAACATAAATATTTATATATCAATATAACAAAAATATTTAATCTGAAATATTTATTTACACTAGAAATAATGCTCGTGTGTTGCACGTGAAAAACACAAGTTGGAGTAAATAAATTTGAAACAAAATTAATTAACCAACAAAAGATAATGACAATAGTATTGTAGATTTTGACAATTCATGTTAATTACTCATATGTAAACTAATTTGAAAAATAAACATATTGTTTAATAAACTAAAAAAAAGAATATTCAACTTTTTATCATATAATTTTCTGTTTGTTATTGTCATTTATCTTAATAAATGCACAATATTTTCTTCATTTCTGCAACATACTAATATATAATTGTGATGAGTATGGTGTTAGTTCAAAAAGACTAAATATGATTGTTGTTAATGATTTTTGCTTAAATAATATTGAAATGTTTCACCATATGTGGTTAATTAATTAGAAATTAAAGTTTCAATATAGTATATAGATAACTGTTTTTTCTGTATGAGTTAATGATTGAATCCTTATGAGTATTTTTAAATTTTTTTCATTATAGTTTTTTAAGTTAGTGTATTTTATAGTTCCTTATGAGTTAGTGTATTTTTAAGTTATGATTTCTAATAATAATGTATTGTGAGTTTCTTTGAAAAAAATAATGTCTTGTGAATTTTATTTTTCTTTGCAAATATAGATCGAGTCGACCAGTCTCAGCAATATAGACCAATGAAACCGTCTCATAAGAGACCTATTCATGATCTTTTGTCATGATTTATTTAAATAATTTATAAATGTGAAACATTAAAACTTGTTGGATGCAAAAAAAACCTTTTACATAAACACGTAAGCTCTAGCTAACAGTCATAAATAAATGGATTAGAAAAATAGAAAAATCAAACGAAAAAAAGGATAGATAACAATAATTTTTTTAACCATATTTTATTTAAAAACTTTATAAATATAACCATAATAATTAAATTAAATCATTAAAAATACAAAATTAATGAAGTTGTAATTGAAATCACTTAAAAATACATCATTAATTGAGGTCATTAAAAAAACACAAGAAATGTAAACCATAAATTTTTTTGAATGCAAACAACTTTGAAAAAACTATTTTCCTCTGCTGCTTTGATATAACTTCAGTAACATCCAACCTTATCACTCATTGTCCTTTTTCAACAACTAAATATTAAATTATTTACTCTCTCTCGGACATTTATACCTAACATACAATGACATCCAATATTTCATAGATGAAACGTAGATCATGGTAGACAAATAGGGTTCGGTCGACCCTACCCCTGCGGGCGAGGTCGATCCAAATGATCGAATTTTTTCGAGTCAATTTTTTTTTTTTTTTTACAGGAAGGTGGGCTCGGATCACTCATGTGGAGTGACATGAGTGATCCGGGCCGTTCATTGCCCGCACGGGCAGGTTGAAACAAAACGACAAATAGAAACTGCCACACCATCAATCAAATCTGGTAAGATTATGGTTTTACTTCATGGAATTCAGTTTCTTACATGTCAAAATTTGTGTTGTCTTGAGCTATTGATTAGAGTTTAATCGCAATAACTCAATTTTATTAATCTGAGATTCGTCAACTGATTATTTTCTTTTTCAGGTTTTACGAGGGAGCTTGTTGTCAAAAGTTTATTTTTGTTAATTTATTCTATAATTTTGATTCAGGAGTTATGTGCAGATTCTCTATGAAATATCAACTATCACCAAATATTTTTATGTCAAAAAATCCTAATTTGGTTATAAGGAAGTTTTTAACATTGTTCATTATTCTAACGTGACTTATTTGCTAAGCTTTGAACATAAATTAGTTTAAAAACAAAAGATTGAAGCTCATCCACCAGCCAATATAGCCAACTCATACATCTCCTTTGTAAATGTTGAATTCAAATTAAACAAGAATTAGATTAATTTTAATGAATTATTTCAGAGTTTATTTTTATTGTTTCCTTTGTGTAGAAAACGTAGCAATTGTCCCGATATATAATTTTTAATCATTAAAGCATCATTGTAAATTGTAATATGCCAAGAACTGAATATAAGTGGCAATCCAAATATTTTTAACTACAAAAAAAAAAAAAAATCGATTTTATTGAGGTGTAATTCATAAAATTTTCAGCGTATGTTCTTATTTTTTAAAATAATTGAATTATTCTTATATAATTCTAAAAACACCACCCGCAGCATGCCAGGCAGCGTTACTGAAAAGCAACGAGGTTTTTAAAACTTTTAGGAAAGAAATTGAGAGGGTTCGAAAGCGTTACACGCTTAAATGTTAAAAATATATATCACAGCATTATGGATATTTCTTTTCCTTTGGAAGACAAATTGTCATCCTTGATGTTTCTGTTCTTGAGCCAAATCGATCAAGGAGCTTAGGAAGGAAAACTCCTTTTTGACGAACAAATGCAAAAAAATCAGACTTACTCTGACAGAACTTGCAGATGAGGTATGTTTGATTTTAAAGTCTCCTTGCAATGGACCTTTTTCAATCCCACACCTTATTCCTTATCACGTCTTTCTTCACATAATCGTTGTAGGAATAGAATGTTGCCGGTTAATAAAAGTGTAGATTTTTCAGCATTGAATATATATTTGGTTTGTTATTTTTGCAAAGGAACCCTTTAAACATTGGGATGCATGGTTCTACTCCACCGCCTTGATTCAATCTATCTGGGATGAATGAATAATAAATCCCATTGAAATGTGAAAAAAAGTATATTGCACCTCCTTGGAAAATAACCTAGCAAATTCCCATGTTTGTAAAAGAGATCCATTTAAAGCCCAACTTCTGATGAAATTGTTGGTAGTATGAAGATAGTACTTCTTCAGTCTGACAGAATCATAACATTATATATCATTGATACCTTCCAAGCAATTGCAAACAAGTTGCATTTTATTTTCGCTAAGAATGCGGTGTTTTGTGATATCCGACATTAGATATGACAATTTTTCATGCTTTCTGAAATTAGCATTCATCAGGACTGCTATCTTCAACTTACGTAGGAAACATTAACATCCTATTTTTATACAGCGGGAATGTTTGAAGAAACAGCTCGAAAAAACAAGAAACCAGTAGGAAAAACTCGAGTCTATATGCCGCTCACTTCAGGCAGAGAGGAAAGCAAATGCAGTAGGAAGCAATAGCTTGGACTCAATCCCAGATTAAATCACACCATTGAAATATCTACGGCCTGTTATACAAGTGATTGTATAACAGTTTGTACTTTGGTCATGTGATTGTATGATAGTATACTTTGGTAGGAGTCGAGGTACTGCCAAATAAAGTTCTAAAAAATCTCGTCGGTGTAACTTGGTGTCTTCATGCCTACTTTCAGCTGTGTCCACGATCATGAATAGCAGTAGTACTGTTGTCCATAATATATTCACTTGTTCTCTCACATTTCTTATTTGCTGAATAGCAGTGGTACTATGTTATGCTACTCTTTATTGTCATCGTTCAAGGCGAGTTTATTACAAAGTTGTGCATATTATTTTGATCAGCACTCTAGATTTTTAGTAGTATTTTACTTGTCATTTAAAATGTTTATTGTAAGAAAAGAAATACTTATAATGGCTGTATGTAGTTTTCTGCTGATATCGATGATAAAGAAAATATCAAATGAGGTTTTAGCGTCCTCTCTATGTTTGCTGAACAACTGGTGTGGCAGATACTGCTTTTTCCATATTTTTTAAACACAGTGCCAGCTTGAAATTCTAATCGCATGGCTACGGATTTAAAAGAAAATAAAATATTACTATACTCGTAATATTTTTAGCTTTTAAAATTAAATTATTAAATAAGACATACATAAATATGAACACCTGATTAGTTACTCTGGAAAAAAATATAAATACTCATATCTTGAACTACAAATCTGGGTAAGACACCTCAAGAACCCTACCTAGTTAAGTGTTAAAATCGAACCGATAATCGGTTAAATTTAATTTTTTAAAAAATTAAATTAATTTTTTTTCTATGCTTTTCAACAAATTTCATAAAATGTTGGGACGCAGAAATTCAAATTTTAAATAATATTTTTTAAAAAATATGTATTGTTGGGTTACAATTACTTACAAAAACTTTAATAAAAAAAACTCTTACAAAATAGACTTTTTTAGAAGTTAGAATTTTTGGTTTTGAGATTATGCTTGTACTTCTATTATAAATTAAAAACAAAACATTTTTCAACATTTATAAAAACTTTAAAATCTCTTCTATTTTTTTATAAATAAAATCACTTAAAAAAACTGAATTTATTTAAATTTTTTTTAAGCTACAACTTGTATATTTAAATTCACTCTAAATCAATTTCGGATTAAATAGAATCTACCTTAAATATAATTGAGTAGTTTTCTTGTGAGACGGATCAACCCTGTCGATATTCACAATAAAAAATAATACTTTTAGCATAAAAAGTAATAATTTTTCATTGACGACCCAAATAAGATATTCGTTTCACAAAATACGACCTTTGAAACCGTCTCACACAAATTTTTGCCACTGTAATTTCACTCATTTCTAATAATATTATTTCCTTACCATATGTGCCTTTAATATGGATCAATTTGGGTTTCTGATTCAGAATTATTTCAATCCGACTCAACGACATGTCTGAATGATTTTGAATCCGTTATAATTCAGTACAATTTTGGTAATTAGAAAAAAGAAACATTCAATATCCATCACATTGTAATGAATATTTTGTGGAAGTGAATTTCCCCCTAATTTTTGTTGTCTCAGCAGTAAAGTCATAAATTTTGCAGGGCAGTCGCGTCCATAGAAACAAGCAGTGAGCGGAAGCCAAAATTTGTGTCTCGATCGACCGGAATCGGACATCTCTAGTACACTCACACGAAGAAAGATGTTTCTATTGGACTGGTTTTACGGGGTGTTGGCATCCCTCGGGTTATGGCAGAAAGAGGCTAAGATCTTGTTCCTTGGCTTGGATAATGCCGGTAAAACCACGCTCCTCCACATGCTCAAGGATGAGGTACTTCCTTTTCAGATTGTTTATTTCATATTTCAATGGATCCTGATTGATTGATTGGGTTGGGATGTTGGTTTGATCCAGAGATTAGTGCAGCATCAACCCACTCAATATCCCACCTCGGAAGAGCTGAGTATTGGGAAGATTAAGTTTAAGGCTTTTGATTTGGGAGGGCATCAGATTGCCCGCAGAGTTTGGAAGGATTATTATGCCAAGGTAGCTTGAATTCAGATATTTCCGACTGTTATTTTGTGGAAAGGCTCGAGTGCTTGCTATATCTGTTGTGCCTGTCAGCTGTATGATCACGTTTTCATCAGAAAGGGGAAGTTAAATTTGTGTTGTGTTATTAATGTTGTAGAGGATTCAACTTACTTAGAATGGATAGTGGCTTGTAATATATGCTACTTATCCACTGTTTTGCCTCCACTGCTTGGCTGAAAGTATCTGTGAGTGCTTGAGTGGATTCTTGTCGTTCTGATGCATGTTTGCTCGCTACTGTGGCTACGCATGTAGAGTGTTTGTGATGTTATATTCACCTCTACGATGTAGCCTCCCTTCTGTAGATGTGCGAGAAGTATGAGTATACACCCTTGCATTCATTTTTTACCCTCTGCCTCTGGTATATGACATGAAAGTGAAGCTCGAGACATTTGTCATAAAAATTGTTGAATCATGCAGTTATTGCTATCACATTTATTCGAATAATATATTTGTTTAATCTTGATGGAACTACAGGTTACTTTTGTAGCATGGCATACCATTTGCCGACACCAAATTTTTCTCAAAAAACTTTGAACTCCAAATCAAACTATTTCCTCCGAATATCCTCATGTTCCTGCTTTCATTAATATGTATTCTTGTGATTCGACAGGTTGATGCAGTAGTTTACCTCGTGGATGCTTATGACAAGGAACGTTTTGCGGAATCCAAAAAGTAGTTGGACGCACTCCTCTCTGATGAGGCCCTTGCTGCAGTCCCCTTTCTTATTCTGGGGAACAAGATTGACATACCTTATGCTGCCTCAGAAGACGAGTTGCGTTATCACCTTGGCCTCACTGGTGTAACCACAGGAAAAGGGAAAGTGAATCTAGCAGAATCTAATGTCCGTCCTTTAGAAATATTCATGTGCAGCATTGTTCGGAGAATGGGCTATGGCGATGGCTTCAAGTGGGTATCTCAATACATAAAGTAGGGTTTTAGCATCAACTGAATACGACCATAACACTGTGTCCTGGAAGGAGAGGGGGTTCGATAAAGATGTTGTGAAGAAGGGGAGAAGTTTCACTGATGTAGTTGCTAAAACTTGTTCCGCATGGTGCTTGTTTTTGGTACGTTATCCAAATTTTTTTGGTTCATGTGTTAATTGTTGTTGCATCAACTTTCAATATTTTATTCAAAAACATGTCAACTGTCATCTGCCTAATTATTAATTATCACTCGTCGGACTATGACTGGTTTTGGAGCTGCAATTTTGAGAAGATCAGGAGGTTCTGGCGCAGTTATGGTTGATAATAAAACTGCTTTCCCAATATCATGTTCAGTTGTTTGCCGTCTTTGCAAGCAAACCACTACCCTTCTTCTCATCAATTCTTGATATGTTTATATATCACGAATTGCATTGTGTTCTTGGCAACGAGTGGCCAACAATTTGAATGTTCATGTCATTGTATCCTAAAAAATGCATTGATACATTAGCCTATAGCTGTTTGCTTCCCATTTCTCAAATTGTTTGGTTCTCGGCATATTTCATCAAGAGGTGTTAACTGTACCGACTGACTCTGTGGTACATACACACCCATATAGACAGACATACACACAATGGAAAAAGAAACTGATTATGGTTGGGAGGTTCCCATAATAAGTTTACACATGAAACTGACGCTACGCCACATTAGCGTATAATACACACTGACACATGCGCGTACATACACAAACATATATAGACATACATGTACACAAATATGTATACATATATATAGATGTCAAAACGGGCTGACAGAACTGTCAACCATCAATCTTCATTAGGCTTGGCGGGCCACTAAATAGCCAACCCAGCCTAACCCGCCTTGGGCCGCGGGTTAGGTGGGTGACCCGCCTAATTTTAAAAAATGCTAAGAATTTTTTTTTTAATAAAAATGTGCTAAGAACATTTGAACAAAATACGAAAAACTAAAGAAATATAACAAAGTTAATTATCATTAAAATTTATTCAAAATAAGTCAAATAAAACTTCAAAATATCTATCTAAAAAACTAAAAAATACATTTTTTTAAATAATAATAAAATCCTATTCTGGCATGCTGACCCGCCCCAACCCGCAATCCAAACAAGCTCAATTCGTTTGACTCGCCTACAAATGGGTTGAGATTTCCTCAGCCCGTCTCATTTTTGTAACGGGACGGGAATACCAGGCCGTCCTAAACCAATTTGACAAGCCTATAAAAATATATATATATATATATATATATATATATATATATATATATATTTAATGCGGGTGTTTGATTGAACGGTTCCTCTGGCATTGTGTATTTTATATTAGTTGGGGATGGTTGGTTTGACTGAGTCCATGGTTGGGACTCCATATTGCATTATACTAATTACTTAACTAGATAACTGTAACATGTACTATATAATACAACGTTTGACAACATCAAATAGAGGGTCTTTCATATATCCACCTTACCTAATATGTTTGTAATTTGTTGTTACCTAGTCCACCATAAAAGTTGGAGCGGTTTAACGAACACCTTCCAGACCACACCACATCAGTAGCAATATAATGCATGTTTTTATTCATCCCATAATCTCACATCAAACCAACCGCCACCCATGGGGAATTCCGTATCTCACTGGCAGTCAGGCGGTGCTGCCGCCACCGGGAAGGTAATATTATCAGACGGTGCTGTGTTCAAGTACGACGAGCCACTCACAGCTGCAGAACTCATGCTAGAGCACCCGCAGGAGGTTGTGGTTGAACTGATCAATGGGAAAAAGCCCACCCCATTGGCAGCCGACGAAATCCTGGATAGGAAGAAGCTTTACGTCATGCTTCCAATCAAGAAAGGTAAGCAAACCACACTGTCATACCAAGAAGCCAAAGAACTGCTAACCAAAACCAATTCTTTATTGAAATCCAAAGCCTTTTTATCTTACACTGGGTTTCTTCCTATGTTTGTGAGAATTTGTCATCCCGTTCGGGAGCACGGTGCCCCCGTATCAATGCATACAAAGGAGGACCGTAATTATTTCAGTGCTGTTTCTGAGTTGGAGGAGCGTCCAGAGTTTTTAAGCAGGCAAATATCCGGAAAAGGGTGGAAGCCGAGTTTGGATACTATAAACGAGAAGACTACCAAGGCTAAATCCATCCATTGGTTGTTTTAATTATTCAACTGTTTTCATTGATAATCACTTTTGGAAGAGCACATCATCACTGTCATTATATTTCGATATCTTTGTACATTATGTCATATAACATCGTCCATGTGCGTAGTGTAAACTCTGAAATATGTTAGAATATTTGCTTGTCATTCACAGTCCCCATTTTTGCAAAGATGTCGCCTCTGGGCATTCCCGCATCAATCGTCCACCTAGAGGGCAACCAGGTCATTTATATACATTATAGATTATCTGCATATGACATCTTCCACATTTTATAATAGAACTTCACGAAAAATCATTTATATCGGATTCAGATGAAGAAAATGTCATCGATTTTGAGTTTGAATCTGATAAAGATGAAGTATTGGAGAAATACGAAGATTAACATAAATATTTTAGAGATTTAGGCTTAAAAAACACGGCATAGGCGGTGCCTTAAGTGACCCCGCTTATATTTTTTAGAACACTGATTTTGACTGAATAAAATATTTTCATTTTAATATGTCGATCCAACTTGAACAAGGAAAACCAGGATGTTGGGTTCCGGAAACATAAGTAATCTTAAGAAAACTTTGTTATTATATCGTTGACATATTTTTCATCGAGTACGTGTTTTATAGACGACGTAACAAAGCTTGATAGTGGTAAATGTGTGTCAACCTCCTTCAATAATCAATAAAACTAGAAAATGTTGCAAGATAAAACTATTATCAAGTATATAATATAACATTATGACATTTTTAGCTTGTAACTTGTTAATGTTTGTTTTTCATTCAATAACATAAATTTCTTTTTAATTCTTTCTTTCGCGCGAAATCACTAAATCAACCAAATATGTATTGTTTCTCTCATGTGTTACTCATATAGTGAGAATAAAACATATATTTTACACATTAAAATATATCTAACTAAAAAATAAAAGAAACTAAAAAAATTTTCTTCCCATTTTGTAATATTGAGTGTTGTTTTGTTTTATTTTCAATTTTTTTAAATTTATGTAATATAAGTTTATTTTCGACACACCAGCTACGTAAGATAACATTAATATCAAATAAAACAATATCCGATAAAATCTAAGTTATTTGATGAAAATCAAACATAAAAATTACATAACTAAAACCCGAAACATTCTAACTTACAATACTAAAACTTCAACATTTCTTATATTATATTAGTATATAAAAATACAGAAAATTTCTGGAAAAAATTGAAATAAAGAAGAGATAGAGATCGTTTGGCTACTATTTTGACCTATATACACGTACTATGCATGGCCCTACCTGCTCCATGTACGTACGCAACATCTTCCCTTTTTGGTTTTTTGTTTCTTTAAAAAGAAATTTATATTATTGAATTTTAGATAAACTCACATATAACCTTATATTATACACTCATTTATATTTCATACGCAACATATTTTAACCATTCAGATTATCTTGTATACATTATAAAAATGGATAAAGTAATGTACATTAATATCCATATATTAGAATTATTATATCATCGTTAGATCATATTTTTGTGGAACTATCTTCGATTTTGTTTGCAATTGTTATGATTATAACATAATAGTACACACGAGCTAAGTCGACTTGATTTAAATTTGTAGGCTTGAGATCGACTAGAATTCGATAGAATATTCAATTTCAAGTTTGATTCGTGAAAATATCAAATTGTTCTTCGAGTTCGTGTTCGAAAAAATAGAAAATATTTGTAACATAATTTTAGAGTTTAAATTATGTAGTTATATGGATAAAAATATCTTTAAATTAATTATCTTCCAAAGATATTTTCTAAAGATAAATATATCTTTAAATTATATATATATATATATATATATAATTACTCGAACCCGAATAGCTGAAGAACTACTCAAGTAGAAACAATCAAAACTCGATTTGAGTGAATAGTCGAGCTATTTGAACTCGACTCAAGATCTGTCAGATCAAGATTTAATCATCTTTTTAATTAAGAAAGCCATTTAATTAGCATGAGACTATCTCGTTCCTAATTTATTTCATTTTTTAACGTTCATATATAAATGTATGACATTTTTTTAAAAATAAAACAAAATTTAATTTAAATATATTGTTCATCCAATATCATCAAGTATACATGTGTTGCAACTCCATCCCCAGAACAAAAACCAGGGAGCATTGAGTTTCTTTCTTCTTCTACGCATAAACAACTGAATAAAGAATGGTATACAAAAAATTCATCTATCTTTGGGTCGTGGGAAGCAAGAGCACCACAAGCAAATGCATGTTCTTTGATCTCATCAGCGTACTGAGTCGTTTCAAAGACTCTCTGCTGCTCTGTACAATGCCAGATATATTGAATTGGACTTGTCCTACCAAGTTAACCGACCTACTTATGATGATTCCAGCACTGATCCCGTGTCGAACCACGACTGGCCACCAGAATTTCCGCCCGTGCTCTCTCTTAGCTTTCTTCATTCGGCTAAGCTCTTGTCGAATAAAGTGTCGAATGGATTTCAGGTAAGAGTTCATATCGTGGTCTCTATGGATGGTTCCTTCCGAGCCATATGCGGAACGGTCACTTAATATCTCGAGAGGGTGTGGGGAGTTTAAGAACACTGCCTGTGCGGCGAAAATTTGCTTCTCTGCTTTACCAACACCTGTTAAAACATATAAACCACTGCCTGAAGGAAGAAGATCGTGGCTCGGAGAGAATTTTTCGTCTGGTTGAAGAATTAAAAAATCTCCCATTGGAGCATATAGCAGCTTCTGTGGATTATTAATGAGAACAGAGTAAATATTTTGACAAATTAATAGAGGATTGGCCTTACAGTAAGATGATCAATAAATACTTGCCTGTTCATTAAGACATGGATGATTGCGAAACTTCCCATTTACAGCCTTGAGAAGTTCGGCAACATGTTTTGGATAATGGCAAGAGAAAGCTCGGGGGACAATATCCCTGTGCATAGCGATTGAACGAACATGATTTCGAGGCAATCCAAGGTCGCGGAGAAGGCGGTCCCCTCCACACATGATCGACGGTGTCCCAAAAGTTATAACCGGGAGTAATGATGAACGGGGTGCTTCACCCCTTATCAGCAACATGAGATTTACAAGCAAAGATAAACTTCCGCCAAGAGAGTGACCCGTGAAACGGAGTTTAGCACGATCACCTCGAGATTCAATGTGAGCCCGAATTTCAGGCAACATCTGCTCGTATATGCCTTTTGCTGCCTCGTAAATACCTCTATGCACTATCACATCAAGTCCCTAAAGCAAAAGATGTGTTGAATTCATTTATCGTGCACACATCATACAACCATATTAAAGAAGGAATAAACTACGTCTAAAAAGCATTTTTTTCAAGAATATATTTGACTCCAAAACCCAAAATCAGCAGTTGATGGCACCTAAAAAATGGTAAATAAATGATCACCTCAAACTGAACGGGCTCAAAAAGCAAATTGGCCAGCCAAGAAGCCAGCGACTCAGATCCCTGTCAGCAATAAAACATTTGGAAGCTTTTTAGAAATCAAATGGTCATCAAATTAATCATATCACGGAAAGCACAAAGATTCTTTAAGTGGCATAAAATTTTCTGAACTTAGTCTAATTCTCCTACTTGTATGACAAAAAATCGAGTGGCACTCTGATCATCATCGCACACAAACCACTCGCATGGCGATGAGCGAGTTGAATTCAAATCATCTGCCACTGCTTGCTTTACTTCCTCCTTTGCTGCAACAACCGCAGTCACCGAATCGGTGGTTGCAATTAACGAGGCCACGTCCTGATTGAATGCATCAACATCGACAGTTCCCGCATTCATTTCTTCAACCAACTTTTCACTTGACATGGACTTGGAAGAATTGAATTGAAGAAAGCTCCTCGTATGAGAATGTAGATACGAAGCAGCAGAAGCAGCAATCTGACATGCAGCAGATACCCTTCTAAGGTTTCCATTTAGCATTGTTTCTACTCCTTCAGCCTGCTCGATTTCATTTCCACGTGCATCACGTGTTTCATCTGCTGCTTTCACTTTCTCTTGTCGCTCTTCAGATGGTACTCTATCTTTCTCAGCTTCCATTGCTTGCTCTTTTTTCTCAACAGATGAAGTCAAGAAACGCAATCCATGGTTCTTTAGGAGATTCTCAGGCTATAACACCATTCAAAAATCAAAGCAGAAAGATCAGGCCATCAGGGAATAATCTCTGCGCATTAAAATTGATCTGCCCACATAAGATGACTAAAGCCAGAACTTCGGAGTTACAAGCCAAGCCAACATTATCACAACAGTTCAATACACAGGTCTCAACATTTTTCAAGAAAAACCAAGATCTAAGGATAACTATAAATAAAGAATAAACTCAGAACTAAAATCCAAGTTTAGAGTCCAAATATAAACATCACATATCAAGCAGATAATGATATTTTTCGATGCCCTGCTGTTTCCCGAAAAAAAAATGGAAAGAGTTAAATGTCAAGTGAAACCTTACCTTAATCTGAGGAATGGAATAAGCCAGGCTCCCTAAATAAGACATCTTAGCATATAATCTAGCATCCGCCAGCGGCACCTTACGAAGCAGTTTCGTAAACAACTCTCTATCAAACTCAATCTTTTCATCGTTGTCAACAGCACATACATCACACCTTCCAGTCTCTTCCCCGCAGAATTCATCTCGGTTTTCATCATCTTTCTCCATCTTTCTTCGAATATCATAAACCCGATCACCGTATTTATCTTCCTCCCTGAAAAGAGACTTCACACGTAAAATCTTGAGAACCCAATTCTCATCCTGCTCTTCTGTACCCGCCTCATCGATTTCTTCATTTTCATCAACCGAAACGGCGTCGTCCACCGCGATTGCCGACTCATACCGGTGTTTACCATCGGGCCAGAGAGATCTCAGCGGGTGCCGGAAAGTGAAAACCCACCCCGGATTCCTCCGAGGCGGCGCTGAAAAAAACGGCTTCTCCAGGGGCACAGAGCTAAGTCGGTGTTCCCCATTTGGCGCAGCTGCCACTGCATGAATCCCGGCCTTCAAACACAAAACATCCATGCTTTTCCTTGTAATTGATTCAAATCACACTCTTTGAATGATCGTTTCCTCTTGTGTTCCCGGGAGAGATTGGGGAGGAGAAAATGCTGTTTCTTAATTTGTGTTAGAAATCAGATAAAGCCGGTGAGCCAACTTGCTCCTGTATCCATTTTCCACCGGAGTTGGTAGAGGATGGGCAGAGGAGCGTTGTGTTGTACCAGTTCAACCTTTAATCAAACGTTTTCATTTTCATTAATATGAGGAAAGCCTTCTTACGTCTCTTTCCTCCTTCGGTCACATTTTCTTTTAAAAACATGATATTCTTTCTCACCAAGGTCTCACGAATTTATTTTTATACTAAGATAGATCAACTCTATCAATATTTATAATAAAAAATAATATTTTTAGAATGTGTTTGGTTGAGTGGATTAAATAAGGATGAATTAATAATCAAATATTTATCGTTAAAATTTTAAGTTGTTTTAATAATCATTTTGACCCGGTTTAAGATCCAATTTTATAGATAACTATTTGATTAATAAAATTGGATCTTAAATCGGGTCAAAATGATTATTAAAACATCTTAAAATTTTAACGATAAATATTTGACTATTAATCTATCTTTATCTAATCCACTCAACCAAACACACCCTTAGCATAAAAAATAATATTTTTTCATAGATGACTCAAATAAGATATCCGTCTCATAAACTACGACCCGTGATACCGTCTCATACAAATTTTTGTCAAGTATTATTAACAGGATTTAAGCATCAATCGAGACTTGTTTATTTCAAATAAAAAAATATAAAAATGATTAAATTTATTTAAATAAATTAAAAAAACTATTCACAATCAATTAAACTTGAACGTAAGATCAACATGCCATTGAACCCTTTAGTTTCCAAAAATCGTTTCTTATTTTTTTTCTAAGAAAAAATTCTCTGCAATTTTAATTCAACACGGTTTTTTGGGAATAGTTTGAAAATGATATTTGTTAATTTTTTTTAATTTTAAATTATAATATTTTTAAAAATATTTATTACAAAATGACATTCTAACACATTGGAAAAACAATCACCAAAATAAAGGTTAAGATTTTATAAGGTCATATTTAAAAAATATGGTCAAACAAGTCATGTTCTGCAATTTCTTCGATTTTTTTCTTTCCTTTTTTCATTGCTTATTATTATTATTATTATTATTATTATTATTATTATTTTGTTTAATTACAAGAGGGTTGTTTGAAAACTTGACGAGAAACGTTGGAAAACAAAAATGTTTAGATTTAGTAGAGCGAAGACAAAATAAATTAAATTTAAATTTAGTAATAAAAGATGTCGAATTAGGAATTACTGACGAGTGAGATCTATAAGTATCTAGATAATTTTACAATCAGACGAAAGATCAATAGAGATTCATCACATAAAATATAAGTAAGATGATCGGATTGGAGAAGTTTATCATATATTTCAGGTTTGCTATGATATATAGATATGAACATTGGGCAGTAAAGCGAACACATGAACAAAATATTAGAGTTGAAGATATGAAAATGCTAAAGTGGATGTGTTAACATATAATAATGAATAGACTAATTAGTATTTTACATAAAAAGTTGAGTTTGAGTATATTGAAGAAAAATCGAGAGAGATACGTCTGAGATGATATGAACACGTATAAAGATAAATAATTCAGTTAGGAGATGTCATATCATGACTATATACATGTTAATAAAACGAAGAGATGAACAAAAAAAAACTTGGATAAAAATAATTAGAATATGTCTCTTATGAAATGATGTTATGAATCTTTACATGTGAAATAGATAAATCCTATCGATATTCACGATAGAAAAAGCAACACACTAATTATTGTTTTCGAGACAGAAGCTGGATTTGGTTATAGTTAGGAGAGTCGGTGGGGACAGGAATCCAGATCGAGGATATTGATCAAGGGTGGCGTAGCGTGGCGGGTAACTTTTGAAGGCTCTGATTTTGTCGGAATGCTGGCGTTTCCCTACAACGTGGTCAATTGAGAGATTCTGATACTTTTTTTCCCATAAAAAATTATATTATATTATTATTCTGATCCATTTGAAAAATCCCACAACAGGTATTATTTTTAATGGGATTCTTAAATTGATATTAGAGGGAAAAAAAACCTAATTGAGAAATATAGGCAGCAAGGACATTAAAAGATACAAGGATCCAATAGTATAGAAAAAAAACCTTTTTTCTCCCTCTAATATCAATTTAAGAATCCCATTAAATTGATATTCAGTGGATATCAAATGAAAATTGCACATCATGAGCACAAAAAAGAGTGAGGTGTGGAGAGATTAGATTATCCTATGTTCGCTGTATTCAGTTAATCATATTACATCAAAAGTCTTTCTTTCCACCCACTCAAACATGGAAATTTGGTAGTAGTTGGTAATTGATGGTCCACTAACAAAATAATACACAGGAAAATATTCAAGGTTGGGTCCCCATTTCTGCTGGATCCCAGTGCTATTAATTGGCCCGTGCGGTCCAAAAAGCCAAGAGATGGAAGGTTGAACCTAAACATCCTACTATTTCAATTTGAACAAAATTGGCATAGAGAGGTGAACAGAATTTTAATAATGTAGTCACATTGTGGTACCCTGGTTCCTAACCAAGAATTTCCTTGATCTTTGTCTTTTGGTTCTCTGTCAATGAAGTGGGAAAAAGAACTTCAAACTTGACGTATAGATCGCCCTTCTTGTTGCTAAAGTGTAACGGCATCCCTTCGCCCTTGAACTTCCTTACTTCCTTGGGAGTCGTGATACCCTGATGGAGGAAGAGAAAATATTTATGATAAATTCTCTTTTGGATACAGCAGTAATACAACATAGTTGGAGCTAATGCAAACTATAGCAATGTAAATTGGCACTCACCTTGGAGCTAACGTCCACTAAATGTTCATCGAGGTGTTTGATGGTTTTCTCAAAACCAACAAGTGCTTGCACCTGAACGTGAGAGGACATTAGAAAATTATAGTATGATTTTAAGAGCAGAAATTTTAAAAATACAGAATCCGCACGAGCTCACTGTTGCCAATCAATCAAGTGATCAATGATTAGCAGAGATTAGCAAAAGCTTGTTGAGTAAAAGAAAATCCATAATGTCTCCTGCCAAAACCTACTCAATGGATCTTCTTAAATGTTCAATTTGAAAAAAGCGGCATTTCAGAAACTTAAGATGGGTACAGCACACAATTGTTCTCAGTAACTCAACCAACCAAATAAACAAGCCTTCCAAAATGATTTGCAATGAAAATTATCTTGCAGTGGCAAAAATACCACGCCTCTACAAATTGTTGGGCAATAAAGTGAAGTGATTATGATGCAAAAGGAGGGTGTAGAATTGTCCAAAGCATCATTACCAAAGTAATGGTGACAGTTGTGTGTAGATCATTGCCTTCCCTTCTGAAGCGATCGTGGGGTGCTGTACGAATTCGAAACTGCCCAAACACGAATAAACAATCAAAAAAGTGAAATGGCTTGTCACCATGCTACAAACATGGGTTCAGGGATTCTAGTGGGTTGTGCCAAGACAATGAGATACAAAAAAAGCGGAAGTAATAATAAGCCTTGTCTATTTCAAGTTTATACCATGAGAATACACAAAATGAGGAGAGGGGGAGATTTTGCACTTGTAGTGGGGAGGGATGAATAAAGTGGGAGTCAGTTATTTAGCAAAGGCAATTTTCACGATTGGATGTTGATAGCACTGCTGGGTGAGAGAAATATATTCTGTCAGAATATTATTCTTGCTAGTGGTAGTAACACGACAACATTAAATTTATTGAAAACCATGGAAAAAGGACCAAACCTTGAGATCTCCAGCTTCACCATCAACTATTGGCTCCCCATCCTCATAAAACAGCACTTCCTGTGGAATAAACAGGAAATTGTTTTTTTAATTGAAATACCGACGGACTCAAAATGCAGTTGAGAGGATAACAAAGCATACCATAGAACAACTAATTTAAATATCTCAGACAGTACCCTTTAAATAGGTCAGAATTCAGATGTATCACTACACATAAATGGAAAAGACTTGTGCAAAGAAACAAGTACATAAAATGTAAATTACAATACAGCTTCATATCTCAAGCACAGGTAATGCAACTTTAGCAACTGCTCCAACACATATATGCAAGATCATTTCATGGAGGCAATTCAATACGCGATTAGCACAGCAAGTGGATATAAATCTGAGAGATCAGCCCCATAATGTTCGGAGGCAAACTCATTTCTATGGACAAAAGCCAAAACAATAGTGGTTTAAATCATATGGTGTAGCACTCTGAAATTCTATGTGTGCTGCCAGAATGATGTGTTGTTCATGACAGTTTTACCTTTAGGAAAGTGCCACTCCAAGTTTCCAACAGGAAAAAGGAATTCCTGGCTCATGGACATTTGTTAGACTCTTTTTGTATTAAATAATAACTGAATCTAATCCTAACTAATCATCAGACCCTATCTAAGCATCCAATGTCCACATAATTGGAAGGTAAAAAGTAGTGATGAAGATGAAATGGCTCAAGCAAATGAAAGAAAGGTATCCAAAACAACAATATGTGGCTGGTTAGGAAATACTGATGCAGTAAGAACTTAGTATCTGCTCAAAAACACGGTAGTCATTGCCTGAGGCCCTGAATAAAAACAAGCACCGACTGTATCTGAACAGGGATGGTGGCAGACTTACTTGCCCATCCTGCATTCCTTTCTCAATATCCACTGTGATAAAATCACCTTCTCTTTCATACTTCACATTTGGGCATTGTTCACAGACCTGGAATGCAATAAGCAATTTAGATAGATGTAACATAAAAGAAACCAGTGGCATGAAAAGTCCGGCTGCCGCCACACGATATTCAAAGATATTTCATAGGGAAACAACATGCCTGCTCCGTCATCTGCTGGAACATCCCCGGACCAATTTGCTTGTGATAAACCTCATTTCTACAGTTGCAGCGTCTCTTCCCTGGGGCTGGTTTTAGCACATTTTTCACTCTCCAAACCTGATGATTTTCACATTTGACAATGGTTATTGACAATGGTATTCCAGTAGGAAAGTAAAACATGTTTATTAAAGTACGATGAATTTTTATGTAGTGAGCAAAGCATGGGAAAACCAAATCCAAAAGTGAAAGTCACACAGACTGGATGCAACAAGTCATTGAAAGGACATATTTTTAATGAAATAATTAGATTTGTTTGTATACCTAAAAATATTGTTTTTTCCAGCACTTTCCAGAATCATTTTTTTTCAATTTTTCATAATCAAGGAATTCAATCTATGGGATTGTCTATGAGCCCACTTGTTTCGAATAAAGTACCTTCATGGTGCCCCCCATGTACAGATCTTCAAGTGTTGCATCCAAATCAACAATCACATCATCTCCTTTCACAATCTTCTCCTCCTCTTCCGTGGGACCTCCACCAAAAAAACTTTTAACATATTCCTTTGTCAGCAACAATACATATAGACTTATGGCTGGATTTTGAATTTCACAATCAACAAAAAATGCCATTAAATTTGGGAGAAATATGACAAATGAGAAACGAAATAAAACTATCAGCGATCTAATAAGTAATCTATATCACAATAATTGACAATATTCAACACCCCAATAATGCAAGAAATATTTTGATTAAGCTATGAAAAGTACTGAGGGAACATGGATGCCAATGTAGTTGCTGCCTCAGAAAATTTCCACAATAATAGGTGCACTACTATGGTGATCTCAAATTCCAAATTCTCGATTTGAAGAAACCCGCTAACCCGGTTTGTTGGAATCCACTGACTAACAGCAGAATTCATGCATGCACTTTTTTGCAAAATAGAGCCCATAAATTGCCCCTTTTGCAGATTCCAAAGCAATATATAAGCATAGAAAGCATCAAACGCATATTAAATTTTCAATATATCTCTTCCATAAAATCCTCAGACTTACAAATCATCATCACAAAATCACATGCACAAATTTAGCATCATATGAAGGATTATCATTTCAATTAGCAAAACATTTCTGCGAGCACAATGATGCAGTAGCGGGTAATGTTTAGCCGAAGGAGCTTACGAGCTAAAAATATCTTGAATATTCATTCCTCCTCCTCCTCCTCTACCACCACTAGCAGCATGCTGTTTGAGACCTTCTTCGCCATATCTATCATATATACCTCTTTTTTCACCATCAGACAGTACCTCATAAGCTACAAAAAGCCAACCATTTCAATCCAACTAATCAAATCTTAGAGAGAGCCACGTCAAGCTATATGATATTAATTTCTAAGCTTATCCCACAAAGAATATGGACAAATAACACAAGAAATCGAATGATACCATTATTGATTTCAGCGAATTTCTTGTTTGCCTCTTCGTTTCCTTGATTTTTATCAGGGTGATATTTCAAGGCAAGCTTTCTGTAAGCACGCTTTATTTGCTCGTCCGACGCGCCTTTGGGAACTTGGAGAATGTCATAATAACTCTTCCTGCAAATAAAAACCCCAGACAAATTAAGATACATTGAATCTATACCATCGCACCAAAAATTATTAATTTACAAATACTACTACTCACGCGGCAATGACGATCAGATGGCAAGATAAAAAGCAGAAGAGGAGCAATAATTTTGATCTTGGATGCGCCATATCGCTCTGGCACAAAGATCAAAACTATCACTACGAAAATTAGGTCTTGAAATCGGAAACGAAGGGAAATCAAATCAACAGCCTGTGTAGAACTGCAATTGCTACTCAATATCTGTGCACGTATGAGTGCGAATTTGGGTAGAACGGTGGAGCGCGGATCGAAATGCGAATTTTTCATATTTGCGTGACGATGGACACATGCAACGTGGTCTTTTGGGAACTGACCAATCAGAGAGCCCTCCAACATGTTTCATCCAATCAAAGTCCGCCACGTTTCAAATCACCCCCCGAGTTTGGTGGGTCCGGATTCTCTTTCCTGTTATTAGACGCTTATTGCGGTTTGTTTCAACCTGATCACTTCACATGAGTGATCCGGGCCTACCTCCATGTAAAAAAAAAAAAAAAAATTGGCTCGAAGATTATATTGTAACGCCTGAAACCAACCTACGTAAACCACATGCATGCAACTAATTAAATTGCTTACGTAAATTGCATAATTGATTTTAAATGCTTATATGATGCATATTAAATGATTATATGATATAATTACATGGTTAAAAAATTATATGACATGCTTACATGAGAATTGTAGATTTTATCCGAATATTCGAAAATAGGCGGGAGAAAGGAGACCATAAACGACAAAGATAAAAATGAATATTTTCAATAAATAATTTCAAGACTTCTTAATATGATTAAAATGATTAAATTTTTCTACAGAAGATAGAATTTAAATTGTTTTAATAGAATTTAAATTGTTTTACGAGACGATCTCGATTTTACCCGGGAAGCTAGTTTTTTATAAACGAGAAGTTTTTAAAAGATCAAATGTATTATTTTTGAAAACTAAATTTTATAAATTTTTATTTTACAATTGAATAAGTATTATTTACAATTGAATAATATTATTGAACCCAATTTAATTATTTTAAGTAGGCTTAATTGCTCCTATACTTGAAGAACAAAACCTAAGCATATTAACATGTTAATTAAAAATTATAAATAAGTAAACCTAGGCTTCTAAACACCATTCAGCAGCCGAAAATCACACACTTTACACACACTAAATTAGAAAATAAGGAGGAGAAGAAAAGCTAGGGTTCTTCGTCGCTTGTTCGTCCATCTTCACACCCTCGCCGACAATTGAATATTAGAACGTTTGAAACGCAAAGACATGTTACTAAACTCTTTTGAAGCAACATTCAAATCATAATATACATGTTTTAATGGTTTATGCATGAAAAATAGGTGTTTGATTATTTTTACGGTAGAACGAATTTTCAAAATTTTGACAATTTTACACTTGTTTCCTTAACATTATGATTTATAAGGGTTAAACGGGGCTGGAATCACGCCTAATCAAGGGATGATGGACCGAGGGTTTTCTAGGAAGCAACTCACATGCATAGCTTCAAAGGGGTGCGGTTCAGGTGTGGTCGCTTGGGACTTGGCCAGGGTCATGTACTAGGGCTAGGAAGGGTCCTAGGGTGACTAGGGCTCGATGGGAGCGGATGGGGAAGAGTCCTAGTGAAGTAGGACATTCCCCATGCACGCATGTGCAAGATGTGGCAAGGAAGGGCTCGCGGCTGGCTTGGGGGTGAGCCAAGCTTGTCCAATAGGGTCCAAGAAAGGTGGTGAGGGGTCGGAGTCTAGGCTGGGATGGTGGTGGCTCGCGGTGGCTCGTGGCGAGTGCACCCACAGCGTGAAAAAAAAGGGGTGTGCGCGCGGCTCTTGTTTTCTGATGCATGGCTCGCAGCGCTGGTTCGAGGGCTTGGGCTGGCCTGGGACGAGGCTGAGCATGGTCAAGGGTTAGTGAGGGGCAGTGCTTGTCAAGGATTAAGGGGTTGGTTGAGTCCTAAGCTAACTAGGAGTGAACCTAGGAGACTTACGCACCAATTGGGCTTAGGGGAAAGAGGCTTTTCGATCAGGCGGGGGCTGGTTCCATGGGCTAGGCTCGGTCAGTAGGGTTCCTAGATGAGTTGGCTCGGGTTTGGCTAGAGGTGGCTCGGGCGTGGCTTGAGTAAATTGTGAGATGGCTTGGTGTTTTCAAATAAGGGTCATATTTCGAAAATTTAGGGGGAAGATTCGAACCATGGGTCCACGGGGGTGGCTACTGGCTCATGATTTGAAAGGATAGTGTGGGTAATAAAAATGTTATGTTTAAAATTTGGGATCAAAATATTGAAGTTTGAATTTAATCGGTATTAAGACGCTTAACAAACAAGTAATTAAGGAATTAAATCGAAAGCCTCGAATTTAAATGAAATAAAAATATTAATAATTAATTTTAGGCTTAAATAATTATTTGGGATGGTCTAGAGTCAATAAAAGTAAGCAAAAGTCAAAATCGAGAATTTTGGAGTCCAAAGACAAAACGGTCATTTTACACTTGGGTAATACGTAATATGTTGACAGCGTCCCGAAGGGTTATAACGCATGTTAAATGATTTATTATGACAATTTTGATGAAAATATTATATTTTATGATTTATGGTAAAGTTGTGCAATTTTTACTGTTAAAAATGTTATTTTTGAATGTCATGATATTTTATGCTTTTAAAAAGAAAAATAAAAAATATTTTGAGTTATGTGAATTGAATGTGACAAAGAGGATATGTGGGGGATCCGTTTTAAGAAGGAACGGTAAACTTACAATGTTGTGGGAGATCCGTTTTAAGAAGGAACGGTGAACTTACAATTTTATTTATGGGGATGTCGTGAGGGAAAAGGCCCTAGAAGAAGTCCGTTTACGGGACAAGGCCCCAGAGGGTTCCCGACGATCGTATTTCCGTGGCGGTGCCTAGTGTCCGTCCCCATACGTATGTGGAGCTAAGACTGCAGTCGACCAAAGAATAAAAAGTTAATCACTTTCAAGGATCAAACTTCATCCAAAATGATAAATGATACAAAGCTTTACGATTTTACGCTTTTATGTTATATGATTTATTTATGCTTAAAATTATTTTAAATGGTTTATTTATGTTCAAAAACTATTTTAAATAAAAATATGATTTTAATGCATGTGTCTGTAAACGTATTACTTTTTATTCATGTTTCTAACGTGCTGAGTCATTAGACTCACTATATTTGAATGCTGCAGGGGATGATTGTGTTGTTGGAGGCACTGAGGATTGAGTGGATCGAGTCGAGCAGTACACTTCCGAGGGACAGTTACTTACACATTAGCTTGATAGTTAAAAGAGTCAAAGATTTTTGCTAAGGATTTTATTTGAGATTTTATTTTATTTTGAAGTTTATTTAGTCTAGGTTAACGGTAGAAAATAAATTTTGTTAATTGATGATTTAGAGATTTTTAGCATTAGAGATTTAAAATGTTAAGCTATTTTGATTTATGAAAATGTTAATTTAGTTTAATTGGTGTTTGTCGACCTAATGCTTATAAAAAAAAATGTAGTAACATTTTAAAGTTAAAAGCGATGGACGTTTCAATATCAAATGCCTAAAAAGAACTGATGATTTGTTGGTTATCTGATATCAAAATCTAAAGTGTGAGATGAGATCTCAAGTTCGTGATTCAATTATAATAATTTTCGCTCAACAAAATATCCAAGATAGTGGCCAATAATTAAAATTTATAATTTGATAGGGTTGGCTTAGTGCCACAGCTTGGTTACATTTTATTAGGGTGGCTAACAAAGATAATTAATTAATTCAATTAAATCTCAAATATATTAATGATTTAACGTATACAGCCAGACAAATAAAGTTAATGATATGCTATACTCGGCGCTAGATATTTTTGAAATGGGGCGGATTTTTTTTTTCGAGATAATTAATCGTTGGAGTTTTAAAAATATAAATAGAGTTTTTTTTTTCATATTTATTCACAAAATAATAGTATTTATTGGACATATATTTATAAGAAACTTTGATATAAAAATAATCCATTTTACTAAAATTAAATTTTAAAGAGTTATAAATTGTTGGTTCGAAATAAATTAATTAATTTTAAATAAATAGAATGTCAAAATTTCCATTACTCTTCCATAAATAATTATAGTAGCCAATATTATCTTTAAAACAGCATTTGCTTATGAGTAATTTTTTTAAAAAAGATATAAATTTGTACATAATTTTTTAAATTTCGTCTAAAAATATTGTATTTTGTCAAACTTAATTTTTTTAATATATATACTTTATTCAACTTTAATAATTTAAAAATGAGAATAATATTTGAATTAACTTGATTTGTTCATATCCCTATCCCTACATATTAAATGTCTACCCTATTTATTCTAAGGCAACATAAATAAAAACAACTATAGAAATTAGAGAACGTAATAGAATATTAAGATACATACTGATCTTCTGATAACCTTGTTTTTTTATATGATTGGTCAAAAAATCTTCTGAAAATAACAAGCTGGTAGTTAGGATTTATTTGGACTTTGTGAATCTAGCTCAAGAATCCAGACATACACTATAGCAGTTGGAGAGTTCGGCTAGATATAATCCAGAGCGGCTTGACTTCTTGCAAGCCAGCTAGAAACCTGTAAATACATAAAATGACTGTTGGATCCTACAATATTTAGAAATTATTTGTTATCACCAAAATTAAGAGTTTACAATCTAACAATATATATTTGTAAATATAATTAAGAAATAGTTCATGTTAAGAAATTATTATTACTCAAGAATTTCGGTGAATAACAAAATAAAAACATCAATTCACTGTTTCAGGAAACAGCTGCACATTGTCTGTGTAACTGTATCAGTTCAACTGCCTAGTTCAAACAACCAATCTACTTCTCAACTGGCTAAAGCATAGAGAGTCTAACCCCAACCGATTTGTAGTAAATGAGCGATCAATCGTTTATTGTAAAAGGAGATCCGGCTGATTCAAAGACATCTTTAAGAGAGCTACTTATTGCTCATTTAATTCAAGACATTCTCTGACCAGCTCAGCACATTTAATGATTTGCACCGATTCAAAGTTAACTAGCTTTTGCATCAGTCCCGAGAATG
The DNA here is from genome assembly GCF_025594145.1 of Primulina tabacum. Classification (NCBI taxonomy): domain Eukaryota; kingdom Viridiplantae; phylum Streptophyta; class Magnoliopsida; order Lamiales; family Gesneriaceae; genus Primulina; species Primulina tabacum. The sequence goes on from NC_134550.1 coordinate 51,311,268, forward strand.
ATCTGCATTTAAAACCACCCCAGAAAAGGAAAGTGTAGAACCCGTAAATCAATAGACGTATAAGCCATGCATAATTCTAGATTTTTAAATTTAATTGACTTCATTGCATGATTATTTTAAATGCATTTGTTTGAAGTTAATTATTTCATTATTTCAGTTCAGTAGATTGATTTTTAGCATTTCAGTATTTTCAGTGAGGCCGGACCGGAGTTGGAGTTTTGAGATAGAATTTAAGATTTGAGAAATATTTCCAGAAGTTAATTTAGCTAGTAACTAAGTTCATTTAAGTTAGAAAGGAAGGTTTGAAGATTTAATTTAATTATTTGAGGTGATTAAGAAATGAACTCATTTAAGTTATTAAATTAAGGGGTTAGCTCACTAAATTATTTAAAGGATTAGTAAGGCTTTCAAGGATTATTAGTTGACTAGATAATCAACATTTCCCTTTATTTTATCATGCATTTTTCGGCCACCCTTAGTGCTAGAAGATTCATTTTCCAACTCACCAACTTTGACCAATTCTTTGCATGTAATTAGTAGGATAATTCTAGGATTTTTGGGAGCACAATTTAATTAAATAAATGGACATATCCTAGTCTAGAATCAAGCTAAATTTCGGCCACCACCTCCTAGAAGCATCCACCAACTCATTTGATATCAATTCAAAATTCAAATTCAAAAGGGGAGTGGACTTGGTCTTGATATGATCCTATTTTTGTGCACCCTTCTCCTCACCTTCATAACCATCACTCCCCCCTCCACCTCCACCGAAAATAAGACCCCTTTTCAGTAGAAAAAACGTGGATAGCAGCTAGGGAGAAAGGGAGAAAAATCGAGAGCCAAGAAAGGTAGAGAAGCAAGCCACTCCGTCTCCTCCGCGCCGTCTCGTCTCTTCTTTTCGTTTTCTTTCGAAACGAAACCAGGCATGTCTAGATTTCTTTCAAACCTCAATCAAGTCATATTATCATTTATTTTTCAGTACATGATCATGTTTTAGCAAGCAAAAACCTAGATACATGTCAAAATATTTTGGAACACACATGCAGAATTTTCGACTTCCCTTGACAAGCTTCACGTTTTTCTGAGTTTTGATGGTTTCAGGTATTGGATCGACTCCAGGCTCCCAAGGCGGCTTATATACATGTATTAGGATGCATTAGGACCATGTTGGTCCATTCAAACCAGCCCCATGCTTGCTGGAAATTCAGAATGACAGCAAGTTCCCCATAAGTGCAGAAATGTGATTCGAAATTCAGTTTGGATGTCAAGGAGGAAGGATCTGATCTTGGCTGCCCCAAGGGCCTTTAGCCATGGTTGGATCACTTCCCTAGCATGTCTAAGACGTGACTAAGTCGCCCTTTTGGTGGCTTGGTCCATGGCTCATCGGTTTTTAAATAATCAACAAGAACAGCCCCTTTCCCCATTCGGCCCTTCCATTTTTCAGCATATGGTTCGTTTCTTTTGTGGCTTGGTGTGGATCTTGGTTGGCCTATGGCCCTTAGCCATGGTTCAAATCATTCCTTGGGATGTTGGTAAGAGTCTCTGGTCGGTGGTTCACGCCCCTAATGGCCGATAGTCTCGAAACCAATGCAAGTCTTGTAGTGCGCAGCTGCTGTATTTCTTTGACAGCAAGTATGCTGCTGTTCAGAAGCGTCGTTTGAGTTCTTGGTTGGCTTTTAGCCCATGGCCTTGGACTGGACAGTGCCTCATTGAGTTGGGAAGGTCATGTTTTTGACCGTTCGTCATTTGGATCATTTTTGAGGTCGTACGAGAATTTACGGTGCAATGTGCCAAATTGACTCTCGAAAGAGCGTTTCGTGTTTTGGCCTCCATTCCACCTAGATTTCGACCCTACCATTTTAGGAACATTATTTTATGATTTTCAGCGTATTTTAATCATGACTATACGTCGGTTCAGTGTCGGTTCAGGTTGGCTCGGAGTCATGATTAAATGCGAAGTCATTAGGCGTCATAGTCGCATCTTTTGAACGTAAATTGCTTAGTTGGTCATGTTTAAGCTATTACATATTTTTCATGGCACAGTTAGGTTGCAGCGAGCCTGTGAACGATCCAATCCAATCCAGTTGGTAAAATTACAGGAATTTTCATTATGCCAGTTAATTATTTTACGTGCATTAAATAGAAAATGATTATTTTTGAGATTTATGCGATATGGCTTGTGGTTCATTCACTATGTGGGAGTGTTATTTTATACGGTCGCCAGTGACCGATCAGTTCAGTATGGTACCACCCGGTCGCCAGTGATCGGCCAGCTCAGTTCAGTTTCAGCCTCCCCGGTAGCCAGTTACCGATCAGTTCAGCTTAGTGCAGTGGCCACAGGCGTAAAACATAATCTCAACAGAAAATTTTATCAGTTATTTCAGTACAGGCTCCAAGGAGCAAATATTTTTACAGTGATTTCCAGTTCAGTTATGCACGTATTATAATTGCTCAGTACAGATTATTTTTCAGTATGCCTCAGGACAGGATATGTTAACTCATGCATATTTTAATTCAGATTTTTACTCGTTACCAGCGATATATGCATGCTGAGTCTTTAGGCTCACTAGACTTGATTGTTGTAGGTGCTGATGAGGCCAGGGCCGAGGGCGGGGACCAGTGAGCCAGCTTGGGTCGGCAGTAGTGGCACCCGAGGACCTCAGAGCAGCAGTTGTTATTTTCTTCGCAAACAATTTTTATCAGTTGTTGGATATTTTTAAATCGTTGTTGTTGGCAAAACTTTGATTTTCTTCCGCTGCAATATTTTGAAATATTGAACTTGATTCACCAGTGATTTTATGAATGAGGCCATTTAAGTTCTTTTAAAAAGAAAATTTTTAATTTTCCGCAAATTTTCAAGAAAGTAGTTCGAGGGCCTTCACAGTTGGTATCAGAGCGGTGGTTCTGTATAGGGTTTCACTACTACTGACCGCGAGAAGCTCACGAAGCCACGCCTTTGGTCTGTAAGTTTTTCAGTTCAGCATTTTGTTTAGTATTTCAGTTAAAGCATGAATTATTTTGTCAGCATGCTTCCAGATTTTCAGTATTTCAGAGTTCATTTAAAATAAATTATGGAATTATGCATGTTAGTTACGTATGGGTTATGTTGGAACAGTATGCCCCCTAGACGCATTTTAGAGCGCAACAGAGAGGTGGAGCCTCGCCGAGAGGACAGAGAGGAGCATAGACCGGAGGGAGACCTACCACCCCCTCCACCGCCACCACCGGACATGAGTGCCCAGATGTTAGCTGGGATGGCACAGTTCTTCGCACAGTTTGCGGGGGGCAATGCCGCAGCCGTAGCCGCAGCCGCAGCCAGGCCGACAGGGCCCGAGGCAGTGTATGAGCGATTCATGAAGATGCGCCCGAAGGAATTCTCTGGGGCATCTGACCCCATGGTTGCCGAGGGATGGATCAAATCCCTCGAGGTGATCTTCGATTTTATGGAGCTGGGGGACGCAGACCGAGTCCGATGTGCCACCTACTTGTTCACTGGAGACGCCCGCTTGTGGTGGGAAGGAGCTTCGGTAGCCCTGACATTGGCTACACTTTCTTGGACCCGCTTTACGGAGGTTTTCTACTCCAAGTATTTTGCTGAGGAGGTTCGCACCAGCCTGACCACCGAGTTCATGAGCCTGAGACAGGGGGATATGTCGGTTACGGAGTTTATCCGTAAGTTCGAGAGGGGCTGTCACTTTGTGCCCCTGATAGCGAATGATGCCAAAGCCAAGCTGATGCACTTCCTGGTGGGTTTACGGCCGATCTTGCGCCGGGATGTTAGGGTATCTGACCCTGCTACTTATGAGATTGCCGTCTCCAAGGCCTTAGCCGCAGAGCAGGATCTGCGGGATATCGAGAGGGATCGCCAGGGCAAGCGCCCAGTCCAGGCACCGCACCACCCTCCTCCTCATCAGCATCAGCAGCAGAATAAGAGGCCTTTTCATGGACCGCCCAGGAACCGAGGCCAGCAGCAGCAGCGGGGACGCCCAGCCCCGAGGAATCAGGAGCACCCAGTCTGTCCCAGGTGCTCACGTCGCCATCCTGGAGCATGTATGGCTGGCTCAGGAAAGTGTTTTAAGTGTGGCAGTCCAGACCACATGTTGCTGCAGTGCCCTCAGAGGAATCTGCCTACCCAAGGCAGAGTTTTTGCTCTCCATGTCGCGGAAACCAACCCGGAGACTATGTTGTTGACAGGTACCTTTAAACTTTAAGTTATTCTTCGAATTTCAGCATTTTGGGAATCGGGATTTAGATTTTGAACTTAGAACTGTTATAGGATTGCATGCTCTACTCAGATTTATTTCGGGGAAATTAAGCTAGAGGAACCTTGACCTTTGCATGTCTATAAGTTTAGATCTTGTAGTGGGATTCAACTTAGAGCTCCGCTCTTTCAGGGAGAATTTTTATATCTGGTTCCGCTACCAAGGCCTTGATAGATTCAGGGGCCACTCACTCGTTTATTTCGGAGATCTTTGCAAACTTTCTCAAGATCCAGACCATTGGGCTAGATACAGCCTTTTCAGTAGTGTTGCCGTCAGGCGAGGAGATGGCAGCCACTAATGTTATCCGAGATATAGACCTTGAGCTGCACGGTAATCTTGTTTATGCGGATATGATTGTGCTACCGATGCCGGAATTTGACATCATCCTAGGGATGGACTGGCTATTGAGGAACAGAGTGTTGATAGACTTCCAGCGGAGATCCGTTCTTGTCCGACCGCCTGGAATGGAGCAGTTCTTATTTGAGCCGGACATGTACTTTCCTTTACCGCGCATTATTCCTTATGTTCAGGCTAGGAAGCTCATGCATAGAGGGTGTCGGGCATTTCTAGCAACCTTTTTATCTGTCCCCGAGGAACCCAGCCAGTCAGCCTCAGATGTTCCGATTGTTAGAGATTTCTTAGACGTTTTTCCCGAAGACGTCTCTGGTATGCCACCCGAGAGAGAGGTGGAGTTTTCCATTGAGCTTATGCCAGGTACGACTCCGATATCCAAAGCACCGTACCGTCTAGCACCGACAGAGATGGCAGAGCTTAAGAAGCAGATCCAAGAACTTCTTGACAAGGAGTTCATTCGCCCGAGCTTTTCTCCATGGGGCGCGCCAGTCTTATTCGTGAAAAAGAAGGATGGCTCGATGAGGCTTTGCATTGACTACCGGGAGTTGAACAGGGTTACAGTGAAGAATAAATACCCACTGCCGAGGATTGAGGATCTGTTTGACCAGTTGCAGGGAGCTTCGATTTTCTCCAAGATAGATCTGCGTTCCGGTTATCACCAGTTGAGGGTGAGAGATGCTGATGTCTCGAAGACAGCTTTCAGGACTCGTTATGGCCACTACGAGTTCCTAGTGATGCCGTTCGGTCTGACGAATGCGCCAGCGATCTTCATGGATCTCATGAATCGCGTATTTCAGCCGTACCTCGACCAGTTTGTGATAGTGTTCATAGATGACATTCTCGTCTACTCCAAGAGTCGGGAGGAGCACAGCAGGCATCTGACCACAGTGTTGCAGACATTGCAGAAACATAAACTATTCGCAAAGTTCAGTAAGTGCGAATTCTGGTTAGAGAAGGTGGCGTTCTTGGGCCACATTGTTTCTAGCAGTGGCATTGAGGTAGACCCGGCGAAAGTTGCAGCAGTCAGAGATTGGGTTGTGCCTCAAAATGCATCAGAGATCCGCAGTTTTCTTGGGCTAGCAGGATATTACAGAAAATTCATCCAAGGATTTTCCTCTATCGCCGTTCCACTCACAGCACTGACAAAGAAAAATGTGAAGTTTGTGTGGAGCGAGGAGTGTCAGAAGAGCTTCGATACTTTGAAGCAAGCTCTTATCTCAGCACCCGTTTTGGCTGTACCGTCAGGATCCGGCGAGTTTGTCCTTTATACCGATGCTTCGAAGCTTGGTTTAGGTGCAGTTTTGATGCAGCATGGGAGAGTGATAGCGTATGCTTCTCGACAGCTGAAAATCCACGAGAAGAACTACCCCACCCATGATCTGGAGTTAGCGGCCGTAGTTTTTGCTTTGAAGATTTGGAGGCACTATCTGTATGGAGAGAAGTGTCAGATCTTTACCGACCATAAGAGCCTCAAGTATTTCTTTACGTAGAAGGAGCTGAACATGCGTCAGAGGCGTTGGTTGGAGCTTGTGAAAGACTACGATTGTGACATTAGCTACCACCCGGGTAAAGCTAATGTAGTTGCGGATGCTTTGAGCAGGAAAGTCGCAGTGATGGCTCATTTGACGATTCAGAAACCTCTTCAGATCGAGATGCAGAGGTTTGATCTTGAGACTTACCCTCGAGGTAGAGTTCCTCGTTTATCTACCTTGACTATCCAGTCCTCTCTTATTGACCGTATTCGCAGCGGTCAGGCAACAGATGAGCAGTTGGCACAGTGGAAGAAGAGAGATGAAGCTAAGGGCAGTGTTTTGTATTCAGTCAGCGACGGTATTGTGAGATACCGAGATAGGATATGGGTTCCTAGCAGTGATTCTATCCGAGCAGACATCTTATCAGAGGCCCATACGTCCCCGTACTCTATTCACCCTGGGAGTACGAAGATGTACAAAGATCTGCAGCTATTGTATTGGTGGCCAGGAATGAAGAAGGACATCAGGCGTTTTGTATCCGAGTGCCTGACTTGCCAGTTAGTGAAGGCCGAGCATCAGAGACCAGCAGGTTTGCTCAAGCCTCTTCCTATTCCCGAGTGGAAGTGGGAGAACATTACCATGGACTTTGTGACCGGATTGCCGAGGTCAGCCAGAGGATCGAATGCTATCTGGGTGATTGTAGATCGTCTCACCAAATCAGCGCACTTCTTGCCTATTAAGACGACTTTCACCATGGTTCAGTATGCAGAGCTGTATATCCGAGAGATAGTCCGACTCCATGGTATTCCAGTTTCTATCGTATCCGACAGAGATCCCAGATTCACTTCCTCGTTTTGGAAGAGTTTGCATTTGACTTTGGGTACGAAGTTGCTGTTTAGCACAGCTTTCCATCCGCAGACAGATGGACAGTCGGAGCGAGTTATTCAGATCTTAGAGGATCTTCTCCGTGCTTGCGTCATTGATTTCTCTGGGAGTTGGGAGTCGAACTTACCATTGGTAGAGTTCACCTATAACAACAGTTTCCAATCGTCTATAGGTATGGCTCCGTATGAAGCACTGTATGGCCGCAAGTGTAGATCTCCTGTTCATTGGGATGAAGTAGGAGAGAGAGCAGAGTTGGGTCCAGAGATTGTTCAGCAGGCAGCAGATGTAGTAGTCAAGATCCGTGATAGGATGAGGACTGCTCAGAGCCGACAGAAGAGTTATGCCGATCAGCGGAGGAGAGACTTAGAGTTTGCAGTGGGCGATCATGTCTTCGTGAAAGTGGCACCTATGAAGGGTGTCATGAGATTTGGCAAGAAAGGGAAGCTCAGTCCGAGATTCATTGGACCGTTTGAGATCCTCGACAGAGTTGGGACGCTAGCGTATCGTGTGGCTCTTCCGCCAAATCTGGCCGGAGTACACAATGTCTTTCACGTCTCCATGCTGAGGAAGTATATGGCAAATCCTTCGCATGTGCTGAATTTCGAGCCGTTGCAGCTTACTCCGAACTTATCTTATGAGGAGAGACCCATGCAGATCCTAGACAGACAGGAGAAGAAACTTCGGAACAAGTTGGTTAAGCGAGTCAAAGTCAAATGGCTCAACCATTCAGAGGAGGAAGCTACGTGGGAGTTTGAGCCGGAGATGAGAAGTCGATACCCTGAGTTATTCGGTGAGTTCTAATTTCGAGGACGAAATTTATTTAAGGGGGGAAGGATTGTAGAACCCGTAAATCAATAGACGTATAAGCCATGCATAATTCTAGATTTTTAAATTTAATTGACTTCATTGCATGATTATTTTAAATGCATTTGTTTGAAGTTAATTATTTCATTATTTCAGTTCAGTAGATTGATTTTTAGCATTTCAGTATTTTCAGTGAGGCCGGACCGGAGTTGGAGTTTTGAGATAGAATTTAAGATTTGAGAAATATTTCCAGAAGTTAATTTAGCTAGTAACTAAGTTCATTTAAGTTAGAAAGGAAGGTTTGAAGATTTAATTTAATTATTTGAGGTGATTAAGAAATGAACTCATTTAAGTTATTAAATTAAGGGGTTAGCTCACTAAATTATTTAAAGGATTAGTAAGGCTTTCAAGGATTATTAGTTGACTAGATAATCAACATTTCCCTTTATTTTATCATGCATTTTTCGGCCACCCTTAGTGCTAGAAGATTCATTTTCCAACTCACCAACTTTGACCAATTCTTTGCATGTAATTAGTAGGATAATTCTAGGATTTTTGGGAGCACAATTTAATTAAATAAATGGACATATCCTAGTCTAGAATCAAGCTAAATTTCGGCCACCACCTCCTAGAAGCATCCACCAACTCATTTGATATCAATTCAAAATTCAAATTCAAAAGGGGAGTGGACTTGGTCTTGATATGATCCTATTTTTGTGCACCCTTCTCCTCACCTTCATAACCATCACTCCCCCCTCCACCTCCACCGAAAATAAGACCCCTTTTCAGTAGAAAAAACGTGGATAGCAGCTAGGGAGAAAGGGAGAAAAATCGAGAGCCAAGAAAGGTAGAGAAGCAAGCCACTCCGTCTCCTCCGCGCCGTCTCGTCTCTTCTTTTCGTTTTCTTTCGAAACGAAACCAGGCATGTCTAGATTTCTTTCAAACCTCAATCAAGTCATATTATCATTTATTTTTCAGTACATGATCATGTTTTAGCAAGCAAAAACCGAGATACATGTCAAAATATTTTGGAACACACATGCAGAATTTTCGACTTCCCTTGACAAGCTTCACGTTTTTCTGAGTTTTGATGGTTTCAGGTATTGGATCGACTCCAGGCTCCCAAGGCGGCTTATACATGTATTAGGATGCATTAGGACCATGTTGGTCCATTCAAACCAGCCCCATGCTTGCTGGAAATTCAGAATGACAGCAAGTTCCCCATAAGTGCAGAAATGTGATTCGAAATTCAGTTTGGATGTCAAGGAGGAAGGATCTGATCTTGGCTGCCCCAAGGGCCTTTAGCCATGGTTGGATCACTTCCCTAGCATGTCTAAGACGTGACTAAGTCGCCCTTTTGGTGGCTTGGTCCATGGCTCATCGGTTTTTAAATAATCAACAAGAACAGCCCCTTTCCCCATTCGGCCCTTCCATTTTTCAGCATATGGTTCGTTTCTTTTGTGGCTTGGTGTGGATCTTGGTTGGCCTATGGCCCTTAGCCATGGTTCAAATCATTCCTTGGGATGTTGGTAAGAGTCTCTGGTCGGTGGTTCACGCCCCTAATGGCCGATAGTCTCGAAACCAATGCAAGTCTTGTAGTGCGCAGCTGCTGTATTTCTTTGACAGCAAGTATGCTGCTGTTCAGAAGCGTCGTTTGAGTTCTTGGTTGGCTTTTAGCCCATGGCCTTGGACTGGACAGTGCCTCATTGAGTTGGGAAGGTCATGTTTTCGACCGTTCGTCATTTGGATCATTTTTGAGGTCGTACGAGAATTTACGGTGCAATGTGCCAAATTGACTCTCGAAAGAGCGTTTCGTGTTTTGGCCTCCATTCCACCTAGATTTCGACCCTACCATTTTAGGAACATTATTTTATGATTTTCAGCGTATTTTAATCATGACTATACGTCGGTTCAGTGTCGGTTCAGGTTGGCTCGGAGTCATGATTAAATGCGAAGTCATTAGGCGTCATAGTCGCATCTTTTGAACGTAAATTGCTTAGTTGGTCATGTTTAAGCTATTGCATATTTTTCATGGCACAGTTAGGTTGCAGCGAGCCTGGGAACGATCCAATCCAATCCAGTTGGTAAAATTACAGGAATTTTCATTATGCCAGTTAATTATTTTACGTGCATTAAATAGAAAATGATTATTTTTGAGATTTATGCGATATGGCTTGTGGTTCATTCACTATGTGGGAGTGTTATTTTATACGGTCGCCAGTGACCGATCAGTTCAGTATGGTACCACCCGGTCGCCAGTGACCGGCCAGCTCAGTTCAGTTTCAGCCTCCCCGGTAGCCAGTTACCGATCAGTTCAGCTTAGTGCAGTGGCCACAGGCGTAAAACATAATCTCAACAGAAAATTTTATCAGTTATTTCAGTACAGGCTCCAAGGAGCAAATATTTTTACAGTGATTTCCAGTTCAGTTATGCACGTATTATAATTGCTCAGTACAGATTATTTTTCAGTATGCCTCAGGACAGGATATGTTAACTCATGCATATTTTAATTCAGATTTTTACTCGTTACCAGCGATATATGCATGCTGAGTCTTTAGGCTCACTAGACTTGATTGTTGTAGGTGCTGATGAGGCCAGGGCCGAGGGCGGGGACCAGTGAGCCAGCTTGGGTCGGCAGTAGTGGCACCCGAGGACCTCAGAGCAGCAGTTGTTATTTTCTTCGCAAACAATTTTTATCAGTTGTTGGATATTTTTAAATCGTTGTTGTTGGCAAAACTTTGATTTTCTTCCGCTGCAATATTTTGAAATATTGAACTTGATTCACCAGTGATTTTATGAATGAGGCCATTTAAGTTCTTTTAAAAAGAAAATTTTTAATTTTCCGCAAATTTTCAAGAAAGTAGTTCGAGGGCCTTCACAGAAAGATCATTTACACCTTACAAGAATCTGTGGGTAAAAACAGATGCTACAAACGGTAACTCCGAAGCAACTAATCAAGCAACGGGATTCAAGGCCTCACTAGCAAAAGGAACATTAAATGCTCACTTGAAGAACATTTAATGCGGCTGGAGCTGATAGTGACACATCTTACCTCTGTTGCAGGTTAACATTACTCATACCAACCGTTGAAAAGAACATCTATATTAACAGAGAAGGTGGTATGCAACATATCATATCAACAACACGAAAAACTATTCAACTAATTGAAATGAAAATTTTAAAGCTTGCATATTCCACAGATTTCGAGCGCTATCAAAGTCTATATACTTCATCGCTCATTCAGCATGCTCAAAACAGAAAGATACTCGATCATTCAAGGATCATTTTCGTGCTACCTACATCAAATTGTTTATTTACGTTAGTAACCTTTTGGTTATTTGATTAAGTCGTGGTGTCTGGTGAACTAAGTGTTCTTAAAATCCAGAAGTGTAAAGTGATCACTAAGAGTTCCAAAACAGACATGTGATAACTCCTGATTGGAGTGGGATGTTGCAAAGAGTTTTGTAAAGCCAAAGTATTTTAGTGGAATACTTCCTAAAGATAAAGAAGGGGTGACGTAGGAGTATTCAATCTCCGAACATCCATAAAAAACCTTGTGTTTTTTATTTCTCGCAAGCACTTACTTTTCTAGCTATATTTTGTTGATAAACCTGCCAACGATTTTGAGCTATCATTGGAAACTGTGAACCGTTTTCCGCACTTAACAGTGATTCACATTTCTAACAGTTTGAGAAGAATTTCCAACCGCCTCAAAAAGATTGAAAACAGATTTTAAAAGGCAAAAATTTGAAAGAATTCGTTCACCCCTCTCTAAACTTTTTCTCGATCCCAACGGTTCATTGTTTTTTACGAATAAATAAATAATATTCATTTATAAACAAAAACAAAAACAATATTAAATTTAATAAAAACCAACAATATAGTCATATTTTACAAAATTGTCCTAATTATTTTTTTTATTTTTAGAGAATGATTAATTTATAAATATTGGAGCTGTAGTTAAACAAAAAGTCTTGCAAAAATTATTATTTTATTGATTTATTATACTGGTCTAAGTCGGGATTGAGAAAACAAATTATTTTAGAGGGGTAACTTGTATACAACCTCTTGTAAAATCCTAAAAAAACTAATAACCTCTTGTGAAAGATAAAAGACCCCCCTATATTTTAAAATAAATGCTCTTAGAACCATTATAAAAATATTAATATGATTCTAACTATAGGACCGAGTGCTTACCTCTTTACCAAAAGCTATAGTTGGTGGTAATGATGCAACTCAAATCTTTAAATCGCACAGCAACTCAAGCACCACGGTTCGATCGCTCTACCAAGTAGGGACAATTATTGCACCCAACAATCTCCGTCCCAATAATTGCACTCCTTGTAATCAATAGAAATCGAACTCGTGACCTTGGCTCTGATATCAATTGTAGGAACGAGTGCTTACTGCTTTACCAAAAGCTATAGCTGGTGGTAATGGTGCAACTCAAATCTTTTAAACCGCACAGCAACTCAAGTACCACGATTAAATCGCTCTACCAAGCAGAGACAATTATTGTATCCAACACTAACCCACTTTTTTGCATACGAAATTATTTTCAACATATTTTCTACATATAATTCAAAATATAATTAGTAAAAAGGAACATAAATCACGTTTTTGCTATTTTATTTATTTAGTCAAGTTGCAGTGATTTTTTTTTTATTTTGTAGTGTCATATTGCAAAAAAAAAAATATTTTAATTGTAAAACAATTTTTAGTATGATTTTAATGAAAATTCACATAAATTGTAAATTACATATTGTCGGAATTTTAAATTTCTTTTCGAAAAACGTAGGGGGGTTAAGTATGTATTTTTTCACGGGGGTTATTATCTATTTTTGAGATTGCACAAAGGGATTATATTCAATGTATCCTAATTGTAAGCTTACGGAACTTACAAAAGCATACATGATTTATCTAAGCTCTCAAGCGCTCTCTATTAGCGAGAACTCGAGTTTATTTATCTGTCAATCTTCAAGTTACTCACTTAGCACTCACATAAATCTCAATCAAATGAACAAAGATTTTTCAGTACTACTTAACTACTCAAGCTGCTTTTGACAAGCCATATTTTAGAGTGTTGTGTTATAAGGATTTATACAACTAGAGTTTGATTTTTTACGGAGTTTTTACTATGATTTTTATGCATTTGATAAGTGACCGACGATTTCAGTTGGGAATAAATCTAGCAAGCGGACTAGACCAAGTTATAGTAAATGGATGATGAGTCGAAGTATCGATCCACATAGACATATTTAATTACTAGAATTTACATCAGTTAACTTAAGCTTGACAACATAAATAAAAGATGATATATGGATTATTAATCTAAACTATTAAATAAAATAATTGCAATTAAAAACGAGGGATTCAAATATCAAGGAGAGATTCAAATTCAAATAAATAACTAAGACACACATCGGTACAAAACTCTACTATGTTGACACGTGTTAAAATTCAATTAATTATTAATTCTTGACAATCACGGTGAAATCCTCAAATTTATTTATTAAACGATTCCTCGAGTTAATAAACATATCTAAATCTAACAGTCCAATTATTTTTAATTGAATTTAATTAGAGCTAAATGCATTAAATCTTCGTGAAATTTCAGTTTTCACCTAAAACCGCATACTGTAACCGAACATTATTTCTAGTCAGTTTAGCCATGTGTTGATGACGTCTTTGTCGCTATATTTAACCATTCATCTTTCGATTCGTGATTAATCAACAAACATGTAAATAGTTGATCAGGCTATTAACAAGAAATATTAAACCATCGTCAATCAATAATTAAAATCAAGAAAAATATTATATTGAAAATAAAACAAATATCAAATAAAGTATTATTTGGTCATATCGTGGTCTTAGCCTAAAGAAAATTATTCCATGAATTCAAGACAAAAGTGAAAACTTCATATTTAATTTAATAGAAGAAAACAAAATAAAGAAGTAATAAGAGTAATTCTCAGTGATTTTTGGTGTGTGTTGAGGAATTCTTTCAGCTTTTACCTTCTGTCTTCCTCCCTTCTGCACTTCTTCACTATTACTGTTTCAATGTAGCTTTTTGTTCTGCGCTTCCTTCCTCTTTTCCCCTTCTCTACTGTTCACTTTCTCCTTCTTTCCTGCACTTTCGTCTTCTTTTCTTTCCCTTCTGCTCGTCTGCTCTGTTTTTCTCTTCCTCCGTTTCACGCCTCTTTCTTCTCTCCTCTCTCCTCTCTTCTGCCTCCCTTCTTTCCCCTCTTCTCTTCTGCATTGGATTTTTTTTTTCTCTTTTAATTTGTGCACCCCCTTTCTATTATGCCTTCACGTCTCCTTTTATTCTCCTCAATGAGCCTCATCCTTCCAATCTTTTAAGCACATTTCTAGATAACAAATGTAGATAAAATTGTAGATTTTATTTTCAAATGTGAGATTTTATTTTTGTCAAGATCTACATAGATTTTTTCCAAAACTTCAATATTATCAAGGAATAAAATATTTTTGATATTTTGTTTCTTTTGAAATTTTGTAAAATCATCTTATCTCTCAAATTAAACATTTTTCATCTTTTATTCAAATACACAATATAATTAATTCAGATAAGCACATAATTACGGATAATAATTACAGATAAGCACAAATATGATAAAGTTAAATATCTAAAATCTCTATAAGATTTGGGCTTATCAATAAGTCCAAAACTGAAGTGGTTACAAGTCGTTGTAAAACCAAAGTGTTCTAGTAAATTTATTCCTAAATAAAGATGAGGGACTTAGAAGGATTTAACCTTTGAACTTCCATAAATTTTTATGTGCTACTTATTTTTCGCACGTATTCTACAAGCTCAACTTGTTAAACTTAAAGCCAAGTGAATATAAATTTTCTCCATATCCAAAAGGACATTTCCTCACTTTGAACTAACAAATCTCAAGTTTTGAACCATTCTAGGTCTGATATGGAGTCTTATTGAAATTTATATTTATCATTAGTTATTCGCTGATAGGTCACCACAACAAAATGTTATTGCTGAGAGAAGAAACCAGACCTTGTTTATGAATCCAAAACTACTAAATGATCTACTAAATCAAAAACATCAACTCCAAACTTTTAATCGCATTATGTTAAGACTTTAATTGTAGTTCGTAAATTTTTGATGATAACAAACAATATCGAGTTGGACAATATGAAGTTGTCTGAAGACTCAAATTGGACTGGCTTAGTGATCTCTAGTTGTATGAGGTCTCTGGCTGGTGTTCTCGTACTCCAAGACAAATCCTACCTACCATCTAGACATTTCAGTTGATCTTTCGACCAACATGCACATTATTTGAGGAAATCAGAAGATTAAACAAATGTCTTAAAATCAGGCAAAGATTCACTGGAGTCTTTATCTCTTGTGATCATTTTTTATAGAACCTTTACTTGCCACATTTGGAAAAATGTCCATGTGCATTAATTGTGGCATATTAGAAAGAGAAAGAAGAAATGAGACACGTTGTTCTTCTCATCACAAAAGTAAAATTTGAGCATTACAAGATTTTTAATGTTGGAAAGAGTTCAACTATAAAGAGAGAGTGATCCCATTAATTTGTAGCTTATGGAACTTACAGAAGTATATGTAAGAGTAGATGCCCTACAAGCCAACGGTTGACTAGAGAATTTATTGACTCAAGTGAAATAAACAATCTTTATTTTAATATAATTTAACATTTTATGGTCTTGTTATACTTTATCTGTATACCCATGCAAACAGCATAGATAAAGTCCTTGATTATGCTTTAATACAAATGAATCGTAATTCGATGTTGAAACTCATTTGTAAACACTGCATATTCTAAATTCGTTCCTAGTCGATTCAGCCGCCTAAAACAGGGATAAAGGCCGCTTGAGCTCGAGACTAGCATCTGTGATGTTGTATACTGTGTTTCTTGGTAAGGGCATAGAGATGTCCAAACATGCAGATGGGTAGTCATTTGATGATTATACCGAACAACCCTCTCTCGGACTTTCCAAGTGGTTATCATTAATCGAGAGGATAAGTCCGTGGTTATGATTGTACATCATTAGTCCTTACGACCCGGGACAACACTGAGGCTCTATATGCTAGGGCTGTGCTTTGACTCGTTTACCGGCTCCAGGAGAGTCATCAGGTGGCAAGGTTGGGTACAGTTGCGACACATATAGGAGCCAGTGCATTGTAGTCGGGGATTCACCGCTCACCTACGAGTGTGGATATCCTATGTGATCTGATGAAATAATAGTGCATGGAATCTCTGGCCAGAGTACGAGATGTACATTGGAGAAGGAGTTCTCCAAACAGTACACGCGATGCCACTATTATAGTTATCACATAGTTATCGAATTAATATGCAACCCTCGATGAACCAATGGTTGCAGATTCGATCGGGATATATGAGATGAAGGGACAGTACTGTACGTTAATCATAATCAACTGGTTCTTGCAGGCACTATCAGTGATACCTAGGGGATCATGGGGCGATGCTACTAGACGCTCTTACCATGATCCGATGGGTGCAATCAGAAATGATTTCTGACATTCTTGATCAAGGAGTTGATGAAAAGAATGGGGTTAACTAGGGTAAGCCCGAATAAAAGATTATGTCATGAATCACAAAGAGTTGTGAACCCACGGCTAGCTGTATCCCTGAACCATTGAGGGTCACACAAGCACTGGTTTACTTGTTCCCGTTGAGATAATAAATTCAAGGAGTTGAATTTATAGAAAACGTTGAGATAATAAATTCAATGAGTTGAATTTATAAGAAATAAGTTTGATATGATCAATCGATAAGCTTATAAACAAGGTTTATAAAAGCTTATAGAAATTTTTGAGAGTATGACTGATAAAATAGTCAAAGGGAGTGCACTTGTCTTATTTGGCCTTTAGTGATCTCGAAATTAAAGTGTGCTTCATAATAACAATAAGTTGAAATTGTCACGTCGATGATGTTGGATCGTCGATCGGGATTATGATGAGATTAATGTAATGGAAGCATGTATCATGGGCTTGTAAGAGTATAAGCACATCATGCTAATTTATTAAAGTTCAAATGAGCTTTAATAATTAAATTATATTTTAATGAATTAAAATATAGCCCATTAAGTTTTTATTAAATATGGTATTGATTTATGTAATATGAAAATATTCATGATACCATAATTTAAAACTTGCACACAAAGAAAATAATATTGGATGATTAGTTGTGTGCCATTTTCGAGAGTCACCATGTTTGGATATGAATTAAGAATCTTTAATTAACTTAATTAATTGGATTAATTAAGTAAAGAAAGATTAGTATTAAAATAAGGATATTATTATTCTTAATTGGACAAGCATCGTCCGAAAGCTTTTGGCATGGATTTTAGAATCTATAGTTTACTTAATTAATTAGATTAATTATGTAAATGATGGATTAAAGAAATAACTAGAATATTTCTTCTAATTAAAAAGAGATTCATTCGAGACATAAAAAAAAAAAAGGTTCTTGCCTCAAAACTTTCGGCTATTCCTAATTCCAAAAACCTCTCGAAAATTCTTTCAAAAGCAAGAAAAATTTGGCTTAGATGATTGAGTCAAATTTTGCGTGTTCTATGTAAAACATCTTCTAATTTTCTAGTGCAAATTAGAAGAGGAACAAGTAATATGGTCGTGGACCTGATTCGAAGATTAAAGAAGGAGATCGAAGAACGTTCGTAGGGATTTACAACAAGAGCTACGTCCGCTTATATCGGAGTAGTTGGAGCCAAGTGAATTAATTCACCAAAGGAATAATTTTTCTGACATCCTATGTATGTTTGATTATGAAAACCATACGAGTGTCCAAATATTATTTTGTTTTTCAAAATAAAATAAAAAATTTTAAATCTTCCGCTGCGTTTGTGCACGTAGAAAACCGAGATGCAACAGTATACACTATTTATCTAAGCTCTCAAGCACTCTCTATGATCAAGGATTCGAGCACACTTTTCCGCGCGTATTCTACCTGCTCAAATTGTTAAAATTACTTTTTCATGGTTAGAGCCCTCAACACAGACTCTCCCTTAATTGCAGTCCTACAAAATCTTTATTAAAAAAGCTTCAGGATTCACTTCGGTGTCTGGCCACCACAGAATGTCTGACTCTAGCTTGGATACAGTCTAAAACTTTTGTTCCTTTAAAATTGTTGAAAAGTGGATAACTGACATTTAATATTCCCAATTATCAAAACACATCAACCTCCTCTTCGACATATCATCCACTTGCTGGACGACGAGGTTAATGGCAGTCTGAACACTCAACAGATAGGGATGACAATGGGATGAGACGGGACGGGTAAGAGTTTGACATCTCCATCCTCATCCCCTTCTATGAATTCCATCTCCGCGGGGATCAAATCTTCATCCCTGCCCCATCTATATTTCAAAAATATTAATGAGAAAGGACATGGGTAATCCCCGAACTCGTGGGAAAAATTGTTATCCCTATCGACAGAGGGATTGGTTTCTCAACCATATTGCTCATCCCCTTGTCTTTGGGGTCAATCTTGGGCAGTCCTGATTGAATACAAGTTATGTGTGGCTAAAAAAAATCCTTACTTTACTCATCACACTGGAGATAGGAATAGCTGGAATGGGTGCTGATCGGATGGGCTCAGAGACATGCTTGACCAATCGGATCTTCTGTGGCTTGGGTTTCTTTGGGGCTACAAAGACTTGATTGAAAGGGAATTTTTCCCCATCCCATCAGAATGAAAATCGAAATACATAACCAGCAGGTGTCTTGGCATGCTGGGTTTGTCTAGGAGCAACGTGTTCCTCGCTTTTCTCAAACTTTATTGCCAACGACTCAACACCTGTTGGCATAATATTTTTCTTGAAATCCTCAACAAAGGATGCAGTAAAAAATTTCTTTGGATGTTGGTATTTACGTCAAGAATCTCAACGTTGTGCTGCTCCAACAAATTGCAAATTTGAATAGAGAAGCCTCTGAACTGGTTAGTATCCTTTACCATAGCAACATGCATACCACACAATATATTTGACTAGATGACGTTGATCTGGTAGGCAATAACGGCCTTAACTTTGAATTACTCAACTTTTATGGTATCAAATGATCCTACTTTGGCTAGAAGAGTCTTGTCGATGATGTATGTCAACAGCCGAAACTCCAGATTGTGTTATCTATTCTGGAAAGTACAGGTAAGATGACCTTTAGACAGTGAGAACTGATTTCTCCATAGTGAATTTATGCCTTCGAGGATATTGTTCCAGGTGTATATACTCACAAATGGTAGGTCGAAAGTTTCAGCAAATTCCTTTTGAGAAAATGAAAATTCCGTGGCTTCGCCTCTGGCAGTGGCAAAGAACACATTGAACGTATCATCACATAAATGAGTGTCACATCCCAAGAATTTCTTGAGACCAGATGCCTCAAGAATTTTGAACATGGTCGTCATGGACACGTCCTCCATGATTAACACTGATTCGAAATCAACAGTAAAAAGTTTGTAATGTAGCTTGACATTGTAGTTGATTGAAAGAGTTGAAAAACTCGAAAGACTATTCTACAATGGAAAACTCAAAAGATTTTTCTGCAAAAGAAAAAAATGAGAACTTCAAAAGGAAGGATAACAATGAAAATATTTGAATGAGCAAAGAAAATGATTTGATACAATTTTCGAGTATATATATGGTTTAGTGGGACAAGCATTTCAATCTACGTGTCTGCAAGCTTGCCGATAAATTTGAAATTCAACATTTTGGAAAGATTTTTTGCGGTTCAACTTTATCAACGTACAATGAATTTAATTAATTGTAAACGGTGGTAATTTATGGATTTAAATAAATATCCAATGATTAAATATTTTTTTTGAAAAATTTCCAAATTTTGAACACCATTTGACCGTTCATAACTGATTACTGTCCATTAGTTGATGTGCTCAGTCAAAACATATTGGATAAGATGAAGTTTCCACAAACTCTAGCTGATTCAGCTAGACTTGTATACCAACTTGACTGACTATTTTACGGGCTTGATATTATATTTTACCGACGTAACACAATGGATTTCTAGCTTTATTATTAGTCTTACCAGCTTGACATTAGGGATGACAACTTTTCCCACGGGTTTAAGGCCCCGCGGAGAAAGCCCGAAACGAGGATGGGGATCCCCGATTTTTTCGGATTCGAGGATTTAAAAAAATTCCCGATGTAATTCGGGGTCGGTATGGGATTACTATCCCCATCTCCGAAATCCCCGAATCCACAACGAAAATAATATCACTAATAAATTAATAGTATTATTAATATTAATAATATAATAATATTATTATTTTTAAAATATTAATAATCTTATTATTATGAATACTTATATTGATATTAATATTAATATTATCTCTAATAATAATAGATAATAATAAGTTTTGGTTTGAGAAAATCTCCGAATTCGTCATCGTCTTGTCATATTAATATTTTTGAAACGAGGATGGGAAGTTGATCCCCGAAGTTTCGGATTTGGGGATTCCTCGAACCCGAAAAAACGGAGATTGGGGCGGGTATGTGGGTGGGGATGGAATTCGGGGATGGGGATGGCAAACCCGCCCCCGCCCCAGCCCATTGCCATCCCTACTTGACACAAAGTCTTGCCAACTTGACTGGGGTCTCTATAAATTTATACATTAAGATAAATCAATTAAATCAAGAATATTAAGAAAGTAGGAAAACTTAGCGTCTGGTGGCTTGGTAAAGATATCTGTTATCTGCTAGTTTGTTGAGATACACTCCTACCTGATATCTTTCTTTGTTACATGGTCTCATGTAAATTATGTCTTATATCAATACGCTTGATCCGAGAATATAACACTGATTTGAAAATGATAGCATTGATACTAATATTGTCACAAAAGATTGGAGATTAATCAAAGGACTTGATACCATAATCTCTGAGGAGTTGTTGAATCCAAAACAACTGGCACAACAACTACCAACATCCAGGTACACAGCCTCAACAGTTTATGTGGCAATCGAGGTTTGCTTTTTACTAAATCAAAATATCAGTCTATCTGCAATAAATTGACATGATGCACTTGTACTTTTTCTGTCAATCTTTTTGCCAGAATAGTATGCATTTGAATATCCAACTAGGTTAAAACTTTAGTTTTTGGGAGACCAAAGACCCACATTTAAAAAGTCTTTAAGATATTTAAGAATGCGTTTAACTGTTATGCAATGAGATTACTTAGGATTTCTGTAGGACCGAGTGCTTACCGCTTTACCAAAAACTATAGCTGGTGGTAATGGTGCAACTCAAATCTTTTAAACTGAACAGCAGCTCAAGCACCACGGTTCGATCGCTCTACCAAGCAGGGACAATTATTGCACCCAACAATCTCCCTCCCAATAATTGCACTCCTTGCAATCAATGGGAATCGAACCCGTGACCTTGGCTCTGATACCAATTGTAGGACCGAGTGCTTACCGCTTTACCAAAAGCTATAGCTGGTGGTAATGGTGCAACTCAAATCTTTTAAACCGCACAGCAGCTCAAGCACCACGGTTCGATCGCTCTACCAAGCAAGGACAATTATTGCATCCAACAATCTCCCTCCCAATAATTGCACTCCTTGCAATCAATGAGAATCAAACCCGTGACCTTGGCTCTGATATCAATTGTAGGACCGAGTGCTTACCGCTTTACCAAAAGCTATAGCTGGTGGTAATGGTGCAACTCAAATCTTTTAAACCGCACAGCAGCTCAAGCACCACGGTTCGATCGCTCTACCAAGCAAGGACGATTATTGCATCCAACAATCTCCCTCCCAATAATTGCAATCCTTGCAATCAATGAGAATCGAACCCGTGACCTTGGATCTGATATCAATTGTAGGACCGATTGCTTACCGCTTTACCAAAAGCTATAGCTAGTGGTAATGGTGCAACTCAAATTTTTTAAACCGCACAGCAGCTCAAGCACCACGGTTCGATCGTTCTACCAAGCAGGGACAACTATTACACCCAACAATTTCCATGAAATCCAGCGCACAGTAGACAATAAGCATGATGTTTGTCCGGCTAGCAATTAAGTACAACAATAACCTAATTAAGCATCAATACATAGCTACCTCAACTTGTGTTACCTCTTCATCTTTGTATTGCTTGGTTGATCTCATTGGGGTAGAGGCAACTAGACAGTTTTCCATGCCAAACTTCTGAAGCAGTTTCTTGTTGTACTTGGCCTGATTGATGAAGATTCATTTGTCCATGTTCTTGACTTGCAGTCTGGTATTCTCATCTCAAACTTATCATGTTAGCTTGGAAAACTTAATATGATCCTCTATGCTCCTTCAGTAAACTTAATATGGTACCGAAACTGCTAAATGATCTATCGAATCAGTGCACACACACGTGATAACATATTAAACACCAACATATGAATAATTTGCAAACGGTCAAATTTCTTATTATTTATATTATGCATGCAAAATACACCGTAAAATATGCTGTAGATCCCTTGTACACCAAAACTAGTTACAATTTAAAGAAAAATAATTTAACTTAATTATGTTTCTTATCGAAATACTTTGTTGTTTTCGTGATTCGTCGCTCCAGGTTCTGTCGATGCTACCTATGGGGGCAGTGTCCCACAAGATCTGGGCCGTTGATTTTAAAAAATTTGATAGACCCCGCATATGAATTGGTGGACCCCGCATATATGTGGTTAAATTTGGGCCTTTGATCTTCTCATGGGGCAGTACCCCATGAGGTAGTGTGAAATATTCCGTATAGAAGGCTAATTATCAAACATCCACAGTTTAAATTAATTAATTAATCAATCAATTAATGAAAGGAGGCTGCATTTGCAGCTAGGTGGGGCAAAGCAAGTTGTAGAGAATTAATGGAGCTACCTCCATAAATATGCACATTTGGACTTACATTGAGTCTAGTTTTTGTGTTTTCGCATTTGCGAAAAAATAAAAATAAAAATAAATATGGGAAGAACTCCATGCTGCGAGAAATTAGGTCTGAGAAGAGGAAGATGGACCGCAGAAGAAGATGAAATACTTAGAAACTATATTCATCATAATGGAGAAGGCTCCTGGAGATCATTGCCCAAGAATGCGGGTATATATATATATACATACACACACACACACACTGATTTGATTAAATTATTTATGATCAGTTACATATATTAATTTGATTGACTTTCTGTATGCTAAATATATAATTTATAAGGTTTACTTAGATGCGGGAAGAGTTGCAGACTGCGGTGGATAAATTACTTGAGATCCGACCTGAAGCGAGGCAATTTTTCATCCGAGGAAGAAGATATAATCATCAATCTCCATGCATCACTGGGCAATAGGCCAGTCTTTATTTCTTACTAATGTTATATTTTTTAAAAGTACATAATATATTTTGAATATAAATTTATCTAGCAATTTGATATAGGAAGAATTCATGGATATATGTAAAATAGATTCTTGATATTGAAATGATATGATAATAAAATCAGTCGAAAAAACTACAAAATAATTGAATATATTATCTTGGTGAAGATCAGTAGGTCTCTTGTGAGACAGTCTCACGATTCTTTATCTGTGAGACGTGTCAACCCTACCGATATTCATAATAAAAGTAATATTTTTTGCATGAAAAATAATATTTTTTCATGTATGACCTAAATAAGAGATCCGTCTCACAAAATACGATCCGTGAGACCGTCTCACGTAATTTTTTGTCTTTGGAGAAATACACATATTTTGTGTATAAAAAATAATTAACTCTCCCTTTTGTGTTCTTTTTATTTATATAACAAGCACGTATAATTATGTTAAATTTAATTTAAAGTTGGCTTTCGACTTTATTTACGTTAATTGCTAGCAACTACTTATTTAACGAATGGGTTGACCTTTAGGTGGTGTTTGATAGCGGGTCAGTTGCCGGGCAGGACCGATAATGAGATCAAGAATTACTGGAACTCTCGTTTAAGCAGAAAAATACACAGAACTTCCCCACAGCCCAATACTCAGGTGGCTCCCCCGCCACCCGGGAAGCTGCCACGGAAGCGAGCATCCCTCAAGAATATCCGAAAAACTATATCTGATGGTAATGATATCACACCATCTCATAATCAGGAGAGTGCTACCAATACAGAAGAAGCCATGGAAACCTGGCCGTCGATTAATACTCACGACGAGACGGATATGTATAGCGGAGCCAGCACGGACATTAATAACGAGAAATCCACAGGATCAATGGATAGTGGTCAGATTTCATGCGAGATGAAGGACGATATCACGAAACATGAGGACAGTTTGATGATGATCGGTACGTCGGATCCAGCAGATGAAACATTGGTGGAGGATAATGATGACAGAGAGAAATTGGAGATGAAGAAGGAAACCCCAAAAAGGGAACCATGTGATTTTGATCGTGTGGGGATAAATAGTGGCCGGGATGTTGAATGGGAGGGATCGATATCGTGGGGAGAAGATGAAAACATATTGTCGCACTGGCTTTCGGATATTGACAACGTAAACGGTGTCGAGAAACATAAGCAGATGATGGCGTGGCTTTTGTCTTAAATTGAAGCCATAGTTAACTGCACCGACTCGATGAGCCAGGAAGTAAGAGTGCATGATGCTTATTACTTTGAAACTTGCACCACTACTGGTTCAAAAGGGTCTTTTATAGTTGGTTCTTTGTAACAATAAATTTTAAGAAAGTGAAAATATAATTCAGTTAGTACTACTCTCGAGTATCGAATGTATATAGTAGTTTGTTATTTTTTTGGTAAGATCTAAACATATACACTCAATTTTATCCATACGATCTTCATAATCTGGGGTCGAATTTTTTTAACCGGTTTTCGGATGTCAAATACTATGGATGTGTTACTTTTTTATTGGGATTGGAAGCACATCATGTTATGGTAGGGTAACAATTTACGGTGTAGTGAATCTTCTTCTTATTTGATGGACTGATTAAGAAATTATTTATGATTAAACTCTTCACAAATTATCAATGGATAATAACCCTTTTCGTATGAATAGTCTGCTTCGAATCATTTCTATTTGAATCGAAAATATTCTAGAAATGGTGGATGTGTTTCGAATTGTTTGTTGTCATGGACAAAGTCGAGAAAATCTACGAAATTATTTCAATATTGAACTTTATACATAGAGGAGTTCTAGACAAAATCTCTTTAGAAATAAGATTTTTTATCTCGTGGTAACCTGCCCAAGTCTCTTACAAAACCTTCATTATTGAATTAAACATACATTTCACATGTTTCTAGCGATTGACATGACATCATGATCAAATGATGCTAGTTGTCTTGATAAGAATATATAACGCATCAGAACATCATTGTTAACGATCCTTTACTCCGACATCATCTAGGATTTTGTGAAAGAATTTTTTGGCTTATTGAAAACGGTATTTGTGTTTGTGGAAATTATCGAGTAACTTCGAGATTAGATTGGAAAGCTATTTAAGTTGTATTTGAATTGAAAATTTTGTGTGGATTTGATTTCAATTCCAAATATCAAATTCATTGTATGCATTTGGCTCAAAATTGAACTAATGATTTGAAATAACTTGTTTTGTTCAAGTATTTTTTTTTTTTGGCTTCAATTTCAAATTCAATATCCAATAATGGCTGGATTTACGTGAAGTGGCTTGATATCATAATGGTTTTATGTCTTTCATATGATACTTATGCCCCATGAATTTTAAATCCATCAATATTATAAGTCAAAAATTTGTGTGATACGGTCTCACAAGTCGTATTTTGTGAGACATATCTCTTATTTGGGTCATCCATGAAAAAGTATTATTTTTTGACAATAACTTGTGTGAGACGGTCTCATGGGTCGTATTTTGTGAGACAAATCTCTTATTTGGGTCATTCATGAAAAAGTATTACTTGTTATGCTAAAATTATTATTTTTTATCGTAAATATCGATAGGGTTGACCTGTCTCACAGATAAAGATTCGTGAGACCGTCTCACAAGAGATCTACACTTTTTTTTATGTTAAGAGTATTATTTTTTATTATGAGTATCGGTAGGGTTGACTCGTCTCACAGATAAAGATTCGGAGATCATCTCACAAGAGACATACTCTTATTATAAATGATGGATTTCAAGTTTTTTCGGCAGCTTGTTTGGATGAACCTAATTCAAGTAAATTTTAAATTTTTTTATGTCGTTATGTAATCCTAATAATAATTGCGACAGATTTTTATGAAATCAAATATTTGCGTCCAAATTAAATAATTCAATCCAATTACAACCCAAAAGAAATTCAAATACAATAATAAGATTTTTAAATTTTCTTCAATATAAGCATGGGAACTTCCATGTATCAAATTAAAATACTATCAACGATCCCTAGATAAATTGTAATTAATATTATACTTTTGTTTTTTGCTTTTTTTTTTTCAATTTCAACACACAATCTTCCAATTTTACCCTTATATGATACTAATATTACCTTTTGTTTTTTGTTTTTTTTTTCAATTTCAACACACACTTTTTTTTATTTCAACAATTCAAATATCAATTTAATCCCTCCATAATTTGTCAAACTTCACTTTAATCCATCGATAATGATAAAAAAAATTGTACACACGCATCGCGTGTGCAGAGTAACTAGTATAATTAAAGAGTGCCCACCCTAATACCTAATGCCACGCCCGGAAATCAATTTTATTGAATTTTCAAAAAAATAATAATTATATTATGCCAAATAAAATTTTTATTTTCCGTGATGCATCTGGACTAGTTTGGACGCGTGAATCATGTGCACGTGTCTATTGATTTGGCAGTACAGGTTATGTTGATTAGGCACAAAAAGCTCCTTAAAATATTTAATGAAAGTTAGGGATGATTATTTCTTTCGAACTCAGAGAATCTGATACTTAACTTGAATGGAGGATTGTATGAATAAATTTTTTTATCTGATTATGTTGGGTGCAATAATTGTCCCTACTTGGTAGAGCGATTGAACCATTGTGCGGTTTAAAAAAGATTTAAGTTGCATCATTACCACCAGCTATAGCTTTTGGTAAAGCGGCAAGCGCTCAGTCCTACAGACTAAATAAATAAGTAATCGAGTATAGGGATTTTGGATATGTGGATGGAGACTGATATTTAAGATTCGTTCTCATACCCAACTCGAATACCCAATCACACACACACATATACGATTTTTCGTTATGATATTAATTATAATATGTTTTTGTTCAATGATATTAGTTGGATGAACTGAAGAATATTATTTGTATATAGTTGATGTTATTTTTATAGGATAAATTGTTTCTAATTTCTAATTTTTATATTTACTTTTTTTTATTCTGAATAGTTTTTTAAATATTCATAGCTTACTCGAGTAATTCAAATATGAGAAAATACAATTATGAGTGGTAATATGATATCTGGGTATGATATGAATATTCAATCCTCTGACGGGTATAGGAATGTAGATGAAATTCAGGACTCGGTGGGGATGATGAAGAAGAAGTTGAATATAATAAATAAAAATGTGGATATAGAATAAAATATTTTACCCAAATCCAACCCAATTGTCATCTGTAATGAAAGCTTATAGCTTGATTATTAGGTACAAAAGAGTAAAATTAAAGGAGTGTGCCTGATTGGTCAAATTTTTCGGGTAGCCATCAAAATTCTCGACTCTTTTAATGTATAAGATAAGATATTTGAAGCTACTAAAAAGTAGCACATGTTAAAATACGTCGAAAGATGATCATGAATCAAATCTAACCATTCACTTTAGTCCATCGATAATGATAAAAAAGATTGTACACACACGTATTGCGTGTGCAGAGTAACTAGTTCAAAATATATTTGTTTATCAAATAAAAAAGTGAGACGACTTACGCAAAAGACGGAACCACTGTGGTGGTGCTCGAATCAGTATACAATTCAATGAGAAAAAGTACTGAAATTGTAGGATTGTGCACAAGTAATTACATATGAAAAACGTATCTTATTGAAGATTATGAGCCCTCTATACAAATCTACGTAACATTCTAAATAATCAATAAAATAAAATCAAAGTTATTATGATATTTTTACCATGAGTAGGTCTCTTGTGAGACAGTCTCACGAATATTTATTTGTAAGACGGGTCAACCCTACCGATATTCACAATAAAAAGTAATACTCTTAGCATAAAAAGTAATATTTTTCATGGATGACCCAAAATAAGAGATCCGTCTCACAAAATACAATCCGTGAGACCGTCTCACACAAGTTTTTGTCTTTTACCATATCATCATTAATTATAGTAGCCACCTTTTGTTTTTTTCAATGGTTAATGTTTTATATATATATATACATATATAAAGCTCAATTTAGATGAGAACTAGAGTATTCAAAAAGCTACAATAAAAAAAATGTTCAAAAAACTATATAACAATAATTCCATTAAGAACCTGTTATTTTTATCATAGGGAGCAACTCAATGAGGGGAAAAAAAGAGGTGTTTTACACATAGAAGCAGGTGTGCAATATGTCATATTAACAATTGATGATTTTGAAATAAAAATGGACACCCTAAAGAAAAAATCTAGCTTCGTTACTTATCAACTCGATGAATTTAGTAGATCAATTTAGAAAATCCAAATCAGATTACAATAGATGAACCAATCCAATTTTTTTTACTTTGGCTAGTTGTTCATGATCTGGATCTTGATTATCGTCTAAAATTTTGAGTATTAGATGAAATAAAAGGGTTATAATAAATGTAAAAATGGAATACCATTTAGACCAACAATTATATTGTGTAGGGTCATGCTACATCGAAGTATTACTTTCGATGTATTTTTATACAAGATGTTAATATGAATATCTTATATAAAAACAAACAATATGGGTTAAATTTGAGTTGTCTCATATGATATATTTTTCAATGTTACACCTCGAGTGTTTCTATCTGTGTGACGTGTGTTGGAGTGAATAATTGTCCTTGTTTGTTATTACAATCGAAACGTGGTGTTTTGGCTATTATACAGTTTAAAATATTTGAGTTGCACCATTACAACCAGCTATAACTTTTGGTAAAACGGCAGACGCTAAGTCCTACAATTGGAATCATAGCCAAGATCAAGGGTTCGATTCTCATTGATTGTTTAGGAGTGCAATTATTGAGATGGAGATTGTCTGAGTGATAATTGTTTGTGTTTGTTATAGCAATCGAAACGTGGTGCTTGAGCTGCTTTAAAAGATTTGAGTTGCAACATTACCATCAACTATATTTTTTTGTAAAGCTGCAAGTTTTCAGTCCTTCGTTGTGATAGAATTTTAGCATTTGGATATTCAACACACGATGTCAACTTCTATTAAAATTTGAGGGACTCGTATGATATAATGACGTTGGAATACAGAGAGAATTATTTTGAGTAAACTATCTCCTAGAAACAGGTTGTTTTTACTTCAAGGTTGTTGGTTTACTTCAATTAATTTTTTCTTTTCCAGTTTTTTTTGTTAGTCGTTCAAATTTCTGTAAATATTGATTTAGTCGCCCTTCTAACTAGTTTATTTATTTAAAATAACTAGTTTATTTATTTAAAAACTATAATGCATTATCAATAAAGCAGTAATTTTTTAAAAAAACAAATTAAAAAATGTAATATATAACCAGATTATTAATGGCTACTGTTTATGAGATTCAATAAAGATATGTTGAAGTTTCAACCAAAATTTATTATCAGATGGCAAATCTTAAACATTTATATTTGTTAAGGAGTTATATAACGAGTTATTAATTATATAAAATGAAATGTAATTTAAGAAATCTGGTTTATTATTAAAACTTTGTAATTACAGGTTAGTGATAGATTAGGTGCCCTTTCTATGATGTCAAATAGATTTAAAAAATTGACATTTAACCACCAATTATGTCCTGACTTTCAATTTTATGAGTAACAATGTAACATAAACTTTATTAACGCTACATATGCTATGTAGGAGAACATCGATGTCAGTTAAGCAATATTCAATGAACTTAACTACGTCGGACAAAAAAAGAAGATAAAAACGAAAAAACATATCAATTTATAATAGTGAAATTGTAACTTTTCTATTATGTTTATAAATGATTGCGGTTTGATTTTGGTTTTGAAAGAAATTAAACAAGTCTGTATTATTTTATTGAGTAAGTCTTTTGTGAGACAGACTTACGGATCTATATTTGTGAAACAGTTTAACTCAATCCATATTTATAAGGAAAATTAATATTTTTTATATAAAAAAATAATTTTTTCATGGACTAGATCGAGTTGAAATTATATCTCACAAAATTAATATGTTAGATAATCTCATAAGAATTTTTCTATATTTTATTCATATACAATATTTTTTAGTTAACATGATAATGTTCAACTATATAATGCAAGTAAAATTAAGTGGAAAGAGAAGTCTTCTCCACCAATATAATTTTCCTTGGTGGCTTGCGTTTCGCATTCAATAAAAAAGGTCATTCATCAAACTTCGGTTGAATCAAATAGACTACAGAAGTTTTTTTTTTTTTTTTTTTTTTTATGTATATACGAACTTATTTCATAAATTACATTTTATATATCCAAAAACTCACTGGGCCAAAGATCCAGCCATTTTTTTGGGTTAATTGAGAATCAGTACCTAAAATGATTTGTATTTGGTTTTAGTATCAAGAGAGAGAAAAATTCTTTAAAAATGCCAAATTGCCCTTATTCAATATTTGATTTTAATTGGTCCCCGCGCTTCTCAAAATGATATCAGAGCATGGTTAATTTATTTCAAACACAAGATTTATTATTACAAAGAAACTAAAATGTTTGAGGAGGAGAATTTCGAAAAAATTATGAATCCGAACTTAGGTTCGAGAAAAATAATTTGAAATATCTATTCCAATATTTTGGAATATATACAAGTTAATCTAACTATTGTTAGATATCAGAAGCAGAAAGGGAAGTATCAGCACCCTCAGGTAAATTCTCAGGTAAAATTATGATTCAAGCAAATAAGTTTTTGGAGATAGTACCAGATTCTTCTAAACTCTTTTCAGATCTTAGGGAAATCCAGAAAACAGTACAAAATTATGGCAATATGCTATACTTTGTACCCCAATTAGTTGAAGAAATCCATAAAAACCAGGAAGAGATTCTTGGAATATTTAAAGATATTCAAACAAGAATTCAGAAACTAGAACAACAACCAGGTTCTAGTAAAAGAACTTCAGGAGGTTGGTTACCACCATCATTTGGTATTGAACCTTTGTTACATCAACAAGGAAAGGCCAGAGTGGTGTCAAAACCTTTGACTGAAAAAGAAAAGATGATCAATCTGATTAAATCTGTCTCAGAAAAGAAATTAATCTGATGACAAAATTAGAAAGGATTGGTCTGGAGGATCTACAAGAGCTTGCGGAATCCTTCGCAAATCTCAAAGTTGTAGATCTGAATATGAACACAACATGAGGTGGTCCACCTGCTATCACCTGGTCATCTTCTCAGGAACCACCAAAAGAAAGTGAGGGATCTCAAAATGTTAACATGAGATAATCTCAAACTGATTTCCATACTGGTGGAGGATCACACCCAGCGGGAACAAGGACAAGGAGAAGTCAAACTCCCTTGCACCAAACACCCTACGGGAAGACTGTTTTAGATCGATATATCCTTATGGGGTTATACTTAACCTTGATGATTAGATTTCAAAAACAGAGAAGATCTCATAGATGATTGGACATCTACTATGAGAATCGCAGCATGAACACTTGATCTCAACAAAAAAGGATTCATTAAACTTTTAGAAATGAGTCTTATGGGATCAGTGAAAATTGCTTGGGACATGACTTCATTAGAAATGAAAGAATCAGTCCTGGCCGGAGAATCTATGAGCGAGATAGCCGGAAAAATGGCTACCCTATTTAAAGCACAATTTATAGGGGTAGACTATTTTAACAGTCAAATGCAGAGAAAAGGAAGAAATACACTCAAGTTCTGTATAGTCTTGAATTACATGATATATGTTTAGTGGATGAATACATTATGTTATTCACTAAATATAGATGGAATTCAGGAGTCGAAGAAGATATAGCTATGCAGCTTTTCTTCGCAAAAATGCCATGTCCCTGGAGAGAAATGCTCATAGGGGAATACGTACCTGGTAATCCAGATACGTTAGCACGAAGAGCCTCTTTTCTTAAAGGAAAATTGACAGAATGGTGTCATATGGCAACATTACAAAAGAATTACAAACGCTTAAGGGGTATCAACAAAAGAACTCATTTGTGTTGTAAGAAAAATGATCTTCCAACAATTATTGGAAGTAAACCATAGAAGCATAAGAGGAGAAGTTTCAGGACTCATCCTTATGCTAGAAGTGGAAGAAGTTCTTGGAAGCCGAGAACTGTTTGGTCTAGACAGAAAGCCAGATCTTATAAATCTGGGCAAAGAAGTGGACCCTCAAGGAGTAGGATATCATCCCAAGCATCGAGTATATCTCGAAGCACAGGAAGAACACCTACGAAGAAAACTTTCAGAAGAGCTCATACTCGAGCAAATGAAAGTTTCAAGGATTGTAATTGCTGGACATGTGGAGTAAGAGGTCATATCTCGACCAACTGTCCAGAAAATGAAAAAAGAGGTATTAAATGCTTCAATCCAACCCCGGATATCGAAGAAGCAGTTTATTACCAAGATCTTGTTCAGGTATACCGATTTGAGGACATTGCCTCAGATGAAAGTATATATGAAGAAGAAGAAGTCTTAAGTCAGGGAGAATCTGATGGAACAAAATCGGAATCTGACTGAGGACGATGTGTTTCGATACGAAACACATGAAGATTTGTCTGGGTTTTTCAGCCAGACAACAATATCTCATAACATGGTCCAAAGGATCATGAGAGAAAATCCTAGCCTACAGAGATATCAAAGATTCTCTGCAGGACATGTAGAAAAGTTCTTAGGAAGTCTTGGCCTAAGAAACAGAAAGCATCATCTAATTTATAAAGTTTCTAGAAGGAAATGACAATCCCGATGGAACTTACAGGAAATAGAATGGAGATGCAGTTAATTCCGTCTGAAGAGATTAAGGATGAATTACAAAAACTCAAGATAGAAATAGCAAGGACTATGTCCTGGATTCATATCGGAGCAATCCAGATTATGATAAAGGCTACTTTTAAAGTAGGAATAGATTTGCTTATTGATATCGCTATATGCGATAAAAGAATGAGGAATCTACAAGATTCAGTACTGGGAACAATCTCAGGAAATCTCTGTGCAGGAAAAATTGTAGGAGTGATCTATCCAAGGATAGCCTACAACCTGGCAGATCGAGATTTCAGTCGAACCTTGACATTACATCAGAATTTCAAGGAAAAAAAATTGATGAAAGAAGGTAATAGGCCATATTCTGTTACCTATCAGATTTCATATGCTCTATCTAATACACATCATTCAGAATTGTTTATTAGAAATGAGTTTATCGAAATACCTGAGATATTTGGAAAAGTTGCCCAGGAAATTTATCCAGAACGAGTTGAGTTTCCTTTAATACAGGAAACAGATATCCAAATACAAGACAAACCAATTCTACAAAGGAATCAAAGTCTTAGATTGGAATCAAGAAGACTATCTTTCCAAGGAAATAGAATTACTAGTTACAGGTGGAGAAAAACACCTATCCAAGAAACCCAACAGGAGCCGAAAAGCTTTTCAACCATGGGAAAGCTCAGATGCCCAGAAGGGTGGAAGGAAGTAGAAATAATATTTGATATTACGAAGCAAAGGAATCAATTTCCTTGTAATACAATATACTATTTGGAACAACCTATGATAGGAACTTACAAAGGATTGATTAATATCGGAGAATTGGGAGTTCATATTCAAGGAATTCCAGGGAAAGAATCAGATCGACTAATTCTTGGACTAGAGTTTCTCGAGGAACACAAACCTTGAAAATGACTAGAGTATAGAATGGAGTTTGTGGCAGATGATAAGATGTGGAAAATCCAATGACCACAAGTCCATTCTCCATATACATTCCAGTAGGAATGTTATACGAAAAATATAAGGCAGAATATTTTATTGCTTATATTGATTCAGGTGATGGAATCTGTACAGCAAAACGAGGAGTTTTTCCAAATAATTTGGAAGAAGAATTACCAAAGATTGCTGGAAGAGATGTTTCCAGAAAAATCTTAATATTATGTAAAGGGATTAAGATGACGGAAATTATGATTGGCGGTGCTGGACAAACACCTTGGTACAAGGTAAAGACACCACCAATTTATTTTCATGATACATGAGCTGACATATTGTTAGGAAATAATTTTCTACAAATGTTCAAATCATATACTCAAGAAAATGAGACTAGAAGATTAGTGTTCACCACACCGTGTGATCACAAAATCATAGTCCAGAGACTAAGAGAGGCATTTTATAGAAAATTGCCAATCCAGTTTCGCAGCAAGCCTGGTGATGAAGGAAAACTTCTGAACCTAAAAATGAAGGATTCTAGATGGTTTGGAGAAACAATGCTCCAGTTAAGAGCAGAAAAAATACTCCAACCAGAAGATATAGAATGCCTAAAGATAACTCTACAAACGAATGAAGTAGAGTTCGAATCTAAGGTATCATTAGAAGATATCAAGAAGAGGATCAAAGAAAATTACAATGAAGATCCCTCGGCATGGTGGGACAGAAATCAAATCAAAGCTTGCCTAAAAATTAAGTAAGGCAAAGAGTATGAATTTGTCCGTTGCAAGCCTATCCCAATGAATATCATTGATCAAAGGGATATGCAGATTATAATCAAGGAACATTTGGATCTTGGTTTGATCAAAGCAGGAATGTCACCATATAGCAGTCCAGGTTTCCTGGTAATAAATCATGGTGAGATAAAACGAGGAAAACCCAAATTGGTTATTAATTATCAAGAAATTAATAAAATTCTGGAGTTTGATGGGTATTTTATACCTAGCAGAGAACATCTAATTAGTTGCATACGTAATGCCAATATCTTCTCTAAGTTTGATTGTAAGTCCGGATTTTATCAAATACGGATGCAGGAAGAAAGCAAGAAACTCACAGCTTTCTCCACACCTCAAGAACATTATATTTGGGAGGTATTACCAATGGGATTGGCTAATTCACCTCAGATATTTCAAAGAAAGATGGATAATCTTTTTAAAGATTATTTTAAATTTATGTTTGTCTATATTGACGATGTTTTAATAGCATCTAAAAACATGGAAGAACATGTTAAACATTTAGAAATTTTCTCTAATGTTTGCAAAAAAGAAGGATTGGTTTTATCTGAAAAGAAAGCAGTCATTGCCACAAGAAAGATCGAATTTCTAGGAATAGAAATTGATGAGCCTGGAATAATTTTGCAAGATCATATTGTAGAGAAAGTGCAAAATTTTCCAAACGAGTTAAAAGAAAAGAAGCAACTTCAAAGTTTTCTGGGAGTTGTTAATTTTGCTGGGATGTTTATTAAAAACCTAGCAAAACACATGAAAGTGTTTAGTCCATTATTGAAAAAAAGATGCAAGATTTATATGGACAAAAGAACACACAGAAGGACTTGTCTATTTAAAGAAGATTTGTAAAAATCATCCAAAAATGGCTATTCCTCAAGATGAAGATGATCTGTTATTATACACAGATGCCAGTGATCATTGGTGGGCTGCAGTATTAACCAAGATCACACCAGAGGGAGAACAACCATGCAGATATTGTAGCGGTTTATTTTCCGATGCAGAAGCCATAAGATGGCATACCAATGAAAAAAATTTATGCAGTAAAAATGGCTTTTGAAAAATGGCCATTGTTTTTACTTGCAAAGAAATTCACTTTGAAAGTTGAGAACACATAGGTTAAAGCTTTCTTAAGGAATAGAATTGAATTTAAACCTGAGAAGACCAGATTATTAAGATGGCAAGCTCTATGTCAGAATTATATTTTTTGATATTGTGATAAAATCTCATGAAAATATTCTTGCAGATTTTTTAACAAGAGATGGACAGCGGTAATATCGATGTCATCATCAAGATGCAGAGGCATTTGAGGGAACACCTTGAAATGCTTCAAAACGAGTTTAACAAGCTGGTCTTAAACGCAGAAGTTGCGGGAAGACTACAACAAGCCGATAAGAGAGTTGTCTCTGATCGAATTACAGGATGTTTACAGGCTTATACTCAGTTATGGTCTGTAACACAAAGGCCTATCCTCCAAGGCATTGAGAAGCCATTGGTTTCCCAAATGAAGAGTTTTTGAGTACAGGACTTTATACCTGGAGCAGGGGATTCAAATACTCCTAGCACAAGTGTTAAGTCGGGATCATCTCCAGATGAGTCGGCTGAAACAAAAATTAAGACTCCCGATCCTTATCTTGAGTTCTCAAGTCAACCCTTCACCTCGGGGATTGAAGAGGGAGAGATCAACCTTAGGCCTCGTACTGACAAAGGCAAATCTAAGGTTGGTACTAATGAAGTTACAATTTCTCCATTTCAGGTCTACCAACAGAACTGGGAGAAATTAAAAACAAGAGTTGGCATTAACCCAGCTACCAACAGGGTTGATGTTTCAGGAAAATATCCTAGGATATGGATGAAACCTAATTCATATCCCAAGGAGGTCAAAGCCTGGTATGAATTCGGGGCTCTTGCCTCAATTTATACCACATCACCCAGCTTTCCAGAAATTTCAAGACTACTTAAATGGATTCAGGAAGCTGTTCATGAAACTTGGGCGAATAACGATTATTTGTCCAGAGAAGATGTTTTGGAGCTATACTTTTTCAGTGCAGCACCAGAACCAGCAGGGAAAGGCTCACACGAAGCCTTTCATTTTATCAAGTTAAGGAGGCCAGATACAAATATTCAGAAATTTATCAAGGACCCTCCGACAGAAGAAACACCCCTGGTTGCTTCAATAACTGAAGACGATATTTCAACCAGAAGAGCATGGGGTTTATGGGTTTGTATGGATAAAGTCAAGTTTTCATTTAAGTTTTATCAAAATTCTTTAAATGGATCGTTCCTGTTAAATACAAATACAGGAAAAACCACAAGTCTTGCAGAAGAAATATTTGAAAAGAAAAGAAATCTTCTGTGGAACAGCAAGCTGCCGGCAAGTAATGAGACTCGTCGAAAATTCTGCAATATGGCACATGTAAGAAGATGGTCAGAAAACATCTGTCCTGAATGCCAGAATCAGAAAGAACCAGAGTTCGGTAAAGGTTTCAAACCGAGATCTGATCAAAAACATTTTACCGAAACAAGGACAAGTGGGGAAGGACCACAATCGCATTTTCCTCGAGGATACAAAAAGCCAAAGATTCCTCGACAAAGCTAAAAGAGACATGTGATCATTCCACTGAGAAAGAGAAGAACCACCATGTGAAAAACCATGTGAGTGGAATTCAAAGACCACCAATAATCGGTGGTAAAAGAACAAGGACCACCAATAATAGGTGGAAAATGACAAAGAACATTGGATTCCTTATCTTTAAAGATAAATAAAATCTGATAAAAAGACAAGAAAACTGGACCCATAAAACATATTATAAATAAGGGTAAATGGGAACCACTAAACCACACTAGAAAGAAACCTAAAGAAAATTTATTACACATATCTGAAGGTTTTAAAAAGAAGGATCAAATACAAGAGAAAAGATATGAAAGCTCTTAGGGAGCTAGTAAAACATTTCCAAGAAGAAGGAAATGAGATTACAACGGATCTCTTACAGACTCATTTCTACTGGTATCACGGGGAAATGAAAGAAGATGAAAAGTTGATTTCTAGATTAATAATCTAGAAGAAGACAAATCAAGAAAGATGGAGGGACCATCTCAATGGACCACTCAACCACTACATGGTCCATGTGCAAGTTGTAAAGCCTTATCAAGATTTGGAATCCGAATTTCAAATCCGAAGAAGCCTTCTATAAATAAGGAAGGAAGAAAGAAGTGAAGATCATCGAACATTTTCCTCATTTCTTTCAACAAATAAATTGTAATATTTATCTTTCTAGTTTATGTTTTTTTCAAGTTCGGCTACTATAAGTAGCTAAAACAAGTTTCTCTTCCTCTATAGGAGGTTTCAATGTAATAAAAATGTTTGTGTTTGAATAAAGAGATCTTTGCTCTTAGCCCTCTCATGTATTATTTTCAAAATTTTATCTTCTACTATACATCCTAAGGTAGGAAACGAATTAGGGTTGTGCCAAGTGCTGCTGAAGGAATCTGCGTCGGTAACCATCGGTTGCGATCGCGTGGTTGGACTGTGAGGAGCAGTTTGTAAAATACGGTGGATATAACCCGGTGGTACTATGGTCAAAGAGGTAAAAGATTTAATTTATTTTACGGAAGCATGATGGGCCATTATTTAAAACGAAATTTCAAATTTAAAAATAGGGTTGAGGGGTATTTTGGGGAACAAGGTAGTAAAACCAAATCTAATAAGAAATGGGTACCGAAACATAAGTTGCTTTTTTTTTTTTTTTTTTTTTTTGTCAAAATGACGTTTGATTTTAGCTTACATAGGAAATTATTGGACCATAAATTTATTTTAATCATAATATATAGAGTAGGTATCTTGTGAGAAAGTCTCACGAATCTTTATCTGTGAGACGGGTTAACCCTGCCAATATTTACAATAAAAAGTAATACTCTTAGCATAAAAATAATACTTTTTCATTGATGACCCAAATAAGATACCTGTCTCACAAAATACGACCCGTGAGACCGTCTCACACAAAGTTTTGCCTAAAATCTATTAAAAAAAATTTATATTTGTTATTCATTTGAATTTAATTTAATTTTATTCATAAATTCAATCATTAAACCATTGAGGATGATTATATGCATGCGGAAATGTATATATAGTCATAAAATAATCTTTAATTTTTATAAAAAATTTAAATGTATAATATACGGCGAAAGATCAAATGAAATTAAATATAAAATATGTTTTTTTAAGACGATCACAGACACAGACGAAGCCACCCGAAAGGCCAGGATAGAAAAAAAATTAGTAATATACCATATATTTTAATCATTACGTTGGCCCAATCAAGATTTGGTTAAACCCACGAGTTGGCCAAAGAATTATTGTATTGACAGCATATAGAAACCTTTCGATATCTTCTCAAATATTTCCTTCGTTTTCAATCGACTTGGAGACATTATCTCGTGGATTACTCATCGAACCTTCCCACACCATCTGCGCTTTCGTGTTACCTTCTAGCGAGTTTTATGGCCCTCTTTTTCTCTATCATTGCTTCTTTTTTTTCTTTTATGTGAAATTATCATTTTGGATTTTTGAATACCTTGGATTTTATTTAAAAAAAAAACATCGAAAGATGATTATTTAAATAAAATACTATTACGAAAGTGATTAGAAGCTTGATTACTGGAAATTTGATTTACAAAATAAAAAACAACAGACATTATATAAAGTATCGAACTTTCTTATTATTTATTCATGAATGTGGGGTTAAAAAGTGGTTGAGCAATCTCGTGTTTGATTTTTTTCCCCCCTTAAGGATCCAAATTTCATTAAATAAACAGTAGATCAGTTTTCACGTAAGCGTATATATTATTGTAAGTCATTATTATTTTTCTTGGAAATTTATTGTCTTGTATTTCCTTTACTTGTGCCTCTATGTTGTGGGTTGTAACTATTTGGGTGAAGCAACCCAAATAAAATAATGGTATTTCCTTATGTTTGGTCAAGATGGATGAACTGATACATCAGGAATTATTCAGTTCGAGAACATTTCAATTCATTGATTAAATATTGGTTTTTGTGTTGGGTTTGGGGGATTAATTTATTGAAATGTGATATTTACTGTTTTAATTATATTCAATATCTTTTAAGGCTGAAAAGTTTCGCTAGTTGATTAGTTTCACCAAAGGTGAATAAATGGTTCTATGTACTTTAATAATCACTTATTAATAGCATCGCGGTGTACCATCGTTTAAAGTGTTTGGAATTGTTTAAATTTTTTATTTTTAATAAGCATGTGATAGTTGATTGGATTAATACTTCAAAATAATAATTTTTTTCAGTACCTGATAGGTTGGTTTCTCTTATGGAAGCTCAAGGTGGCAAGAATAAAAATATGTTTTCATTTTTTAAACCAAAAGATAGTATATCAACTGGAGAAGATCATTCCCCAACTAATGTTGAGATCTTAAACCATGATGACTAACTTACCACTAAATATCAAATGGTTGAAAGTGATGTTAGTTGTTATGTTCAATTAGATCCGGTTATGCATACTCCACTATGGCAATGTCCTATCAATGAAAGATATGCAATCAGACGAGCCTATATCTTAAGGGGACATATCAACCTGTTATGGAGTATCCGCGAACCAAATTAAGAGAACAATATCGACGATTTCAAAAATGTTGGTGTGAGCAGTTTCCTTGGTTTGAGTACTCTCCTAATAAATATGTGGCATTTTGCTTCCCATTCCCATGTTTCATTATCCTCGGAAAAAAAATTTGTTATTCTACATTCACAGTTAATGGTTTTCGAAGTTGGAAAAAGAGTTAATAATGAGAAGAGATATGCTTTATTGATGCATGTGAGAGTCCCACTTCACCACATAACAATGCAGTTCAATCTATGTGTTTTGATGAATGTAAGTGATTACATAGATAAAGTGATGAATGCACAAATATCAAGAGAATCGAAGAAGAACAGATCGAGGCTTAAGACCACAATCGAAAGCATTCGTTGGCTTTGTTTGCAAGTGTAAGGCCCGATATTTTATTACCGTAATCTGAGATTAATCTGAAATGATTTATTTATTAATCGAGATGATTATAAACGGAACGGATCAGACCAGGAGAGCCGAAAGAGATTTGACATGAGATGTAAGGAGAAGTCCTCGCGCACATGCGCGACGTGTTGGGCGCACATGCGCGAGGAAGGCAGAATGTTTGGCGCATATGCGCGACGTAGATGGCGCACATGCACGGGATGGGCAGAATGTTTGGCGCATATGCGCGACGTAGATGGCGCATATGCGCGAGCTGACAGAATGCTGGTTCGAACTACCGGCACATATGCGCGAATTTGTGCGCGCATATGCGCGCAACGTGCAGAACATGCACGATGCCACTTGCCTTGCTGCATGCCTGGTGTGTGTATATATATATAAGAACAAGCCAATCTTCAGAAAAAAAAAAAAAAAGAGGAAGTCGAGAAGCTCCAATTCCTTCGAGTGAGAATTTGAGTGTTACGCAAAATCCGTCCGTTTGTTTTTAAATCCGACTTCAGTACTGTGTTCCTATCAACGCAGGCTAAACTGGACGTAGGTTTTGTTACGTTTAGACGTGATTTGAAATTATGATATTGTCGGAATTGAATATGAATCAGATATGATGTTTCTGCTACAGTAGGCATTGTATAATTGAAGTCAGATTAAAGAATAGACTGGTTATACAATTGTTATGATTTTCAGAGTTGAATTGATTGAAATTTGATATCAGAGTTGAGTTATTACTGATTTTAAGTGTACCGATATTGAGATTAGGAATTGTATTGATACTGATTATGAATTCTGGTAGTATCTTTGTGATGTTGAGATTGACGGGGATATCGAAACTGTATCGTTATGCCGTCGAAACATCAGTTGATTTAGATTGATCAGATTCAGTAATGATTTCGATTGTATCGTGATATTGTTGATATGAATTAGATTGTACCTTGTTGAGATATGGATCAGATTATGTATTGATTTGACTATTGATCAGAACAAGTCTTGAATTGAGTTATATACTGATATGGTATTTATGTGACTTGTCATTGCCAGACTGGGCATGGACACAGATTGGAATACAAGACTTCGTCTTCATCAGACCGAGAAGAGAAAGGTATAAATTGATGTTAATTGGGAGATCGACTTGAGTTAGATTTAACTCGAGTTT
This sequence comes from Primulina tabacum, assembly GCF_025594145.1. Classification (NCBI taxonomy): domain Eukaryota; kingdom Viridiplantae; phylum Streptophyta; class Magnoliopsida; order Lamiales; family Gesneriaceae; genus Primulina; species Primulina tabacum. The sequence goes on from NC_134550.1 coordinate 51,352,994, forward strand.
CCCTAAACCACATACTTGTATGGTATTGTTTTTATACCTTTGTATTTTAATGATTATGTTTATTCTATTGAATTAGAAGTAGAAAGCAGAGAACTATTGAGTGAGAGTCACTGACAGAGGGGTTAGATTTTGACAGTATAGTCACTGACCCATTGCACATTGTCAGACTAGGCTTAGTCTTGGTGGACGTTTGGTGTATCGATATGCTTAAGATACAGACATTGTTCTTATTGTAGATTATTCGATACAGCTAGACCAAAGTTCAGAAATAAGAACGTACCGCCACCGCGACTGGTAATAGTAGGTGGGAGACTTGTTACGTTTTTATTCACCGGGATCCCTAGATTAGAATGAGAGATGAGTCGAGTCTTAGATATCGAGACTAGAACTTGATTACAGATTTGTATTGATTTATGTTTCGTAGATTACGATTCAGATATTATTTACAGATTGGTATTGATACATGTTGTTTGATTATGCTACATGTGATAAGATATAATTCATGCTTTTATGTTAATTCAGTTAACTGCATGTATACATTATTTATACTGGGATTTATTCTCACCGGAGTATCCGGCTGTTGTCTTGTTTCTATGTGTGCATGACAACAGGTGGGGCAGGATCAGGGTCAAGAGGATGATGAGAGATCGAGATTAGAGTGGTGATTCCGGACTTGGATGTAGACTTGGTTTAACACTGGAAATTAGTAGTTGAACCTTAGACTAGTTTGAATAATTGTTGTACATTATTGTACTTTTATACTGAGATGTATATTAGTTAAATTCCATTACGTTCCACACTTATATTTTAAAAAGAAAAATTTTTAGACCCTGTTTATCTTAATTGATAATTAAATCCCAAAGATGATTAAGAAGATGATTAGCGTCCGGTCCCCACAACAGGTGGTATCAGAGCGATAGATCCTTTAGACTGAGATAGAAGAGAATGAGCGGGGTAGATAGATTGAGTTTTCTTTCCTTGCATGTAATTGCTAGCATGAGAATTATTTTAATGTTGATTGACATTGTGTATGCTAGCATGAGATTATGTTTTACTGCTTTAACATACATGTTATCTAATTATCTGATTTGAATTGGTAATATGTATTATTGAGTTTGAATCAGATTTGATTCTCGATCAGCAGTAAGATGATCAGAGAAGGATTTGGAACAGATTTGTAGTATTTGAGTACTAATATTTTGATAAGTAGATATACCTCCACGGAGAATTCCAGAAAGGGGTAGTACTTCGACTGAACAGATAGATATATCAGAAACTTCGATGGAAATACAGTTGGAAAAGTTTCAGGTATTTCAGCCGCCGATTCTTAGTGGTATCGAGACGTCTGAAGATTGTGAGAACTGGTTTGATGACATAGAAATACTGTTTGATTTACTTGATTATTCAGATGAGCAGAGAATTAAACTGATATTCCACCAGTTACGAGAGACTGCCAGGAGTTGGTGGATTACAAGTAAAAGAATGCTAGAACAGAGAGGTACAGTGATTTCGTGAGAAATATTCAGAATTGAATTTTATCGAAGATTTTTCTCAGTTTCGTATCGGGAGGACAAAAGAGCAGAATTTGAGAATTTGAGACAAGGCCAACTGAATATTGAAGAATATGTTGCTAAATTCTCTACTTTACTGCGTTTTGTTCCTCAGATAGCTGGGAATGATGAAGCTGTAGCTGAGCAGTTCATCAAAGGATTAAATTCAGAGATATTTGCATTGATAAATATGCAGCGACCTTACCATTTTGCTGATACTTTGAGTAGGGCAAAGAGAGCTGAGGTGAGTTTGATTCGACAACGTGAAAGGTTAGAGGTGATTCAATTCCCTCTTAGACTTGATAAAGGCAGTACGAGTGGAAAGCAAGATTTGCTGAAAGCTCGAAAGAAACAGTTTAAGAAGTTAGGGAGCTGACTGAGCGGTTCATCTAGCTCCAGTGGTTCCAGCCCAAGTTATACTGGAGTGTATTACAGGATTTGCAGAGGAAGACATTCCACAGAGCAATGCCAGGGAGTGATTGGTAGTTGTCGTATCTGCCGACAGCCGGGATACTTTGCTAGAGTTTGTCCACAGAGAGGTTCCCAAAGATTTCAGAGAACAGAATCATCTGGTGGCAATGACCGAAGAACAGCCCCAGGAGGCACTTGATAATATAGTGGCAGGTACTGTTACTCTATGATTATGTTGCATATGTATTGATATATACTAATGCATTCATTACGAATATGTTGGAATGAGTTGCATAGAGATATGCTTTATCGGTTGGGTCTGTTTGTACTGTAGTATCGATTTCTTTACCTTTTGGGAGACATGTTGATATCAGTGAATTCTATAACCTATCGTATACTACGGTAAGATAAGAATGAGATTGAGTGGGACGATGTTGTACTTGTATTGTCCGATTTGACTGCATTATTGATATTAATATACAGACCAAGTACAGAATCATGATAGACTCCTTTTAGGACAGTATAAGATTCAGACCAGATATGGCTAAGTGGAGATTCCACAGTAAGGATTCTAGATCCCGAATTCCTTTGATATTTATATCATCTATGACTCGATAGTTACAGAAAGGAACAGATGGTATCCATATGTATTCAGTAGATGTACTGAAATCGAGCCTAGCATTGGCAGATTTGCCAGTGATGTACGAGTTGGCTGATATTTGCCCAGATAAGATTTCAAATTTGCCTTGTATTAGAAAGATGAATTTCAGAATTGAATCGATACCAAGTATTGGTTGTCGTTTTAGAATTCCGTACAGAATGATATTGAATGTACAGAATGACACTGAATGAATTGAAAGAATTGAAAGATCAGTAGAAGAGTACCGACCAGGAGTTATATCTGATTTAGTGTTTCTCTTTGGCATGTTTCAGTATATTCAGAGATATTATGATGATTTCATGCTTATTGTATCTATGATATTTTGATATATTTGCAGCATTTGATGGATTGAATCGAATATCTGAAAATTGTATTGAATACTCTGAGAACTGTGATTATTGTATACATAAATTATTCAGATATGAATCCTGCTTGAAACAGATTGTATTCAAAGTATGCGATATCTGAAGTTAGTATACTGATTGATTTTGACACAGTTGAGATTGTGATCAGTGACTGAGAACGATACCGATATCAAAACGATCAGAAATATCAGAAATTTCAGAAATGTCAGAAATTTATTTTTGGTCTGAGTTGGCAGATTATCTTATACGATTGTTATTTTGTGTCTGCCTGAGTATTGTTATATTTTTACAGCAGTATTTAATATAGATCATTGTGAACCGTTGAAATTATATACAGTTCAAACCGAATCAGAGCTGAATTCGAGAATTACAGCAGTTCAGAACGTGATCAGAGTGACAGATATGTGATTGTTACTGTATGAGAATGATTATCTTGTGATGTCTAATGTTTCAGAATTGTACAACAGAATTGATATCGATAGTCAGAACCGAATACCAGGTAGGTATTTTTCTTTAATTTATATTATTAACTGATTTGTTTGTACCAAATAGTTCGAATCTGAAATTGACAGATAGTGTCAGAAACACACAGTAGTGGATTCAGTTTTCATTTTGGTGACAAAGAATGCATAATATTCGGACAGACAGCTTTGATATACACAGAATAAATCAATTGTGACAGAATTGTACTGATATGTTTGAATTATCAACCGATGAAGCTAGAAAGATAGAAATAAGAAGATATATTACAGAATTGTTTATGTCTGAATAGAAATTATGTTCATTCTTTCAAGATTTTGATATGATATGATTGTTATTGATAGATTATTCAATATACAGATGTTAGTTTGTACCAGATAACGTACAAACATGACCAGAGGACAAAGATCGATGTCAAAGAAATGGTTAGATTGACCAGAATGTAACAGTAGATTATATCAGATTGTGATTTTTGCTTGATTTTGTACTTGTGGCAGAATATACCACAAACTCCTTCGCATACTATCCAGATCTGAGAGATTATGTATAGAGCTATAGTGCTGGATGTTAGCACTAGTTAATACGATGCAGTGTCACTTGGTGCAATGAGAATCATCAAATGAGTATTGGGATAGCTACATACGAAGCATTGTACAGTAAGTACTGCAGATTTCTTTGGTATAAGAATAATGTCTCAAAGATATCTGAGATAAGATCTGATACAGTCAGAGATAGAGCAAGAAAAATGAAACTGATTCAGAAGAAAATGAAAATTATTCTGTTGTTGAAAACACAGTAAGATTTTCAGAATAGCAAAGAGATTATTTGAAAGACAGAATCTGATATGAGATTGAGATTTCAGAATGGATTCATTGAGATGAGTTTCTGATTTAAACTCTGTATACATTCTTCTGATATATCTGAATTGAATACTTGCGAGTTCGAGGACGAACTCAGATCTAAGAGGGGGAGAAATGTAAGGCCCGAGATTTTATTACCGTAATCTGAGATTAATCTGAAATGATTTATTTATTAATCGAGATGATTATAAACGGAACGGATCAGACAGGGAAAGCCGAAAGAAGATTTGACATGAGATGTAAGGAGAAGTCCTCGCGCACATGCGCGACGTGTTGGGCGCACATGCGCGAGGAAGGCAGAATGTTTGGCGCATATGCGCGACGTAGATGGCGCACATGCACGGGATGGGTAGAATGTTTGGCGTATATACGCGACGTAGATGGCGCATATGCGCGAGCTGACAGAATGCTGGTTCGAACTACCGGCACATATGCGCGCAACGTGCAGAACATGCACGATGCCACTTGCCTTGCTGCATGCCTGGTGTGTGTATATATATATAAGAACAAGCCAATCTTTAGAAAAAAAAAAGAGGAAGTCGAGAAGCTCCAATTCCTTCGGGTGAGAATTTGAGTGTTACGCAAAATCCGTCAGTTTGTTTTTAAATCCGACTTCAGTACTGTGTTCCTATCAACGATGGCTACAACTGGACGTAAGTTTTGTTACGTTTAGACATGATTTGAAATTATGATATTGTCTGAATTGAATATGAATCAGATATGATGTTTCTGCTACAGTAGGCATTGTATAATTGAAGTCAGATTAAAGAATAGACTGGTTATACAATTGTTATGATTTTCAGAGTTGAATTGATTGAGATTTGATATCAGAGTTGAGTTATTACTGATTTTAAGTGTACCGATATTGAGATTAGGAATTGTATTGATACTGATTATGAATTCTGGTAGTATCTTTGTGATGTTGAGATTGACGGGGATATCGAAACTGTATCGTTATGCCGTCGAAACATCAGTTGATTTAGATTGATCAGATTCAGTAATGATTTCGATTGTATCGTGATATTGTTGATATGAATTAGATTGTACCTTGTTGAGATATGGATCAGATTATGTATTGATTTGACTATTGATCAGAACAAGTCTTGAATTGAGTTATATACTGATATGGTATTTATGTGACTTGTCATTGCCAGACTGGGCATGGACACAGATTGGAATACAAGACTTCGTCTTCATCAGACCGAGAAGAGAAAGGTATAAATTGATGTTAATTGGGAGATCGACTTGAGTTAGATTTAACTCGAGTTTCCCTAAACCACATACTTGTATGGTATTGTTTTTATACCTTTGTATTTTAATGATTATGTTTATTCTATTGAATTAGAAGTAGAAAGCAGAGAACTATTGAGTGAGAGTCACTGACAGAGGGGTTAGATTTTGACAGTATAGTCACTGACCCATTGCACATTGTCAGACTAGGCTTAGTCTTGGTGGACGTTTGGTGTATCGATATGCTTAAGATACAGACATTGTTCTTATTGTAGATTATTCGATACAGCTAGACCAAAGTTCAGAAATAAGAACGTACCGCCACCGCGACTGGTAATAGTAGGTGGGAGACTTGTTACGTTTTTATTCACCGGGATCCCTAGATTAGAATGAGAGATGAGTCGAGTCTTAGATATCGAGACTAGAACTTGATTACAGATTTGTATTGATTTATGTTTCGTAGATTACGATTCAGATATTATTTACAGATTGGTATTGATACATGTTGTTTGATTATGCTACATGTGATAAGATATAATTCATGCTTTTATGTTAATTCAGTTAACTGCATGTATACATTATTTATACTGGGATTTATTCTCACCGGAGTATCCGGCTGTTGTCTTGTTTCTATGTGTGCATGACAACAGGTGGGGCAGGATCAGGGTCAAGAGGATGATGAGAGATCGAGATTAGAGTGGTGATTCCGGACTTGGATGTAGACTTGGTTTAACACTGGAAATTAGTAGTTGAACCTTAGACTAGTTTGAATAATTGTTGTACATTATTGTACTTTTATACTGAGATGTATATTAGTTAAATTCCATTACGTTCCGCACTTATATTTTAAAAAGAAAAATTTTTAGACCATGTTTATCTTAATTGATAATTAAATCCCAAAGATGATAAAAAAGATGATTAGCATCCGGGTCCCCACAGCAAGGATGTGCATAGAGAGGGCATGATGAATCTTCATCTTCCAACAATCAAAGTCATCTTACAGATGATAAATCATATAAGAAAAATAGATGTATCATTAATAATGTTGTTTTAGAAAAAACACCAAGAAATGCAAAATATATGTCATCAGGCATTCAAAAAGATATTTTGCATATTCTTGCTGAGAGAGTGAGAAAGAAAATATGTGAGGAGGTTGGAAGTACAAAATTTTGTATTTTGGTTGATAAGGCTAAAGATATATCATATAAAGAGAAAATGATTATTCTGTTGAGATTTGTTGATCGTGAAAGTTTATTAATAGAGCGTTTCTTTGATATTGTGCACATTGTTGATACCACTACGATTACACTAAAAAGGAATATGTAATGTGCTTGGTCGAGATGACTTGCACATCAAAGATATTCGGGGTTAAGATACGATGGAGTTAGCAGTATGCGTGGCTCATGGAACGGGCTATAAGTTCTTTTTCTGAAGGATTCTCCACGAGAACATTATGTACATTGTTTTGCACATATACTTCAATTGGCATTGGTAGATGCTGCTGAAAAGGAGAGTACTATTTGATTTTTAAAAAAATTGACTTTTATTTGTAATCTCATTAAGCAACTCCAAAGCATCACACTAAGTTTCAATTTGACCAAGTTATTGACATTGCAAATATGATAGCAACTGGTATTCGCAAGACATGTATTGGCCTTAATCAGATTGATACTTTTCAAAGAGCTGGCAAGACGCGTTGGAGTCTCATTTTGAGTCGATTTACAGTATGATAGATATGTACAACTTTTGTATTATCGTGCTTGAGTACAATATGGAATAAGCATATTCGAATTTTATACCAGGAGAAGCTACGGGTTTTTTGATTGCATTGAGATAATTTGATTTTGTATTTATATTATATATGATCCAAAAAATTATGGGGATAACTGATTTGCTTTGTTGAGCTTTGCAAGAAAAATATTTAGACATTCTTAATGCAATGGATTTTGTCTCAACCACAAATGATTTACTTCAGACTTTGATAGCAGAATATTATGATATTTTCTAATAATCGTGAAATTAGTTTTTGAAAATATTGGCATTGAGATACTATATATGAATGTTTGTAATAGATCTGCTACAAGACGTTCAAGCTATGAAAGAGATTAGATTACATTCGAGCACCATTACTGCTTTGATGTATTTCATGATTCAATACATTTTCAAATGGAATAACTCAATAACAGCTTCAATGGGGTTGTAGAACTTCTTAGACTTAGCTCTGCCTTGGAAGATCGAGACAACTTTAAGTTGTTTAATGCTGATGATATTTACAATCTTGCAGAGAAATTCTATCCCGATAATTTCAATGTACAAGAACTACATAATCTAATAAGGCAGTTGGAGCATTATAAGCTTGATATAATTCATCATGAAATGTTTTAGAATATCTCTTCCATTTCTGAATTATATCGGCAATTATTAGAAAATGAAAAGGCACAACATTATCATTTAATTGACATATTGATTCATCTTGTTTTAACGATTTATGTTTCTACTGCAGCAACGGAACGATCAATTTCAGCTATGAGATTTCTTAAAACTTCTCCATGGAATAAGATGGAAGAAGATTTCTTGACAGATTCTAATGATTGTCTACATTGAAAAGAGCTACCACAGAAAACCGACACTTATTCAATAGTTGATTAATCCTATTCTATGAAAAACAGTAGAACACAACTTCAGTAATTTATATCTTGTTCATGTCACTATGTAATTTTTACAGTTACCATTAAATATTTGATAGTGTTCTAAGATTTTAACTAGTCTTTTTTCATATTTTAAATTTTAAGATTTAATTTTTATTATATTATTTTTTATCAATCACATAGCACAAGATAAAAAAAATTTACATGTTTTTCCCATGTTCACTTATCTATTTCTGTGAAAAAGGTCAACCCGATTAATGAGTAAAATAAAAGGTAATATTTTTAGCATAAAAATAATATTTTTCATGAATCAGGTCGGGTTGAAAACACGTCTCACAAAATTAACATACGTATGAGACAGTCTCACGAATATATATTACTGAGAAAGATTGATCTTGTCAATATTTAAAATGCAAAGTAATATTTTTGGTACAAACAATAATATTTTTTCATGGAACGAGTCGTGTTAGAGATTCGTCTCACAAAATTAACTCATAGGAGTTTTTGTGCGGCTGAAATAAATATAAGTTTAAGTTTTTTACGTATAAAATCAATTGTAAAATATTAATTCTCAAGATATATAAATCTAATATATTGTGTTCGAATACAAATAACCCTAAGTTTTGAACAAAAAATAACATCATTGAGTTGTTCTGGGTCTAGTTTTATCTATTATGTATTTACAGGTTTCTAATCACTAGACAAGTCAAATCGCTCAGCATAGTATCATAAGCTCAAGCTGCAGACAAGAAGTTCATCACTTATCTGTTTCAAGTCAGGCCAGTCTGTCGAATATATGTTCAAAGTATGACCATTCAACTCTAAATAATCATATATTAACAGATAAAGATGTATACTCCAAGTCAATAAGATATTTACAGATCAAGATGGATACTTAAAGTCAAGACTTTCAATGGCTATCAGATAAAGTGACAAGCATAATATCTTACCAACTTTAAATTGACAAAAATGTTTCTTAAAATGTCATGGAGTCAATCAAATTTCTAAAGCTAAGAATTGAAGCCGTAAAAAGCAAAGAAATATTAAATGAGTATCAAGAGAGATTGACAATGTCATTTTGTTGGGAGTTATTACAGATGGTCATTGAAAAGTTTTCCTACCATGGAAGATTTTCAAATATAAATATGCAAATTCACAAAGAGACAACGATTCAATTGACATATTCAAGCTTTCAATCTGCAAGATTTAGATCACACTTGTTCTTTTAACATCAAGATGCTCACTTAGCACACACATATCAGTTTACATCAGATCTTCTAAGGATCATTTGTGCTACCTCACCAATTCCAGCCATCAAAGCTAACCCTTGGTTGTTGTATTGGTTTTTGGTGTTTTTGGTGAAATGAGAGTTCTTAAATAGCTAGAGATTGTATTGAGATATCACTATGAATTTTAACTTGGGCAGTGATAAGTTTTAGTCGAAGTGAGCTGTTACGAAGAATCGTAAAACCAAAGTCTTTTAGTGAATTTCTTCTTAAGTGAAAGAAGTGACGCATGAATATTTATCTCCGAACATCTATAAATTTTATCTCATTCACTTGCGTACTTTATTGTGTTTGTCTGATTATTTCTAATTCTCTTGCTAATTGTTATTGCATTACATATATACTCAATCACCAAATCTAATCGGACCGTTTTTCGCAAATCTTTTGAAGTGGTCCTTTTAAACCTAGAAGTTCAAAAAAATATTTTTAACAGCTAATAATTATTAAAACAAGCTTAAGTTTAAAAAAAAAAATTTAAAAATTCATTCACACCTCTTCTAAACTCTTTTTCAATCATAACATATTAAACTCTTTTCCAATCATAACATATTGTAATGAAAATATTTCAACCGAATACATACACATGAACTTTTTCGTTAATGTATGGTAGAATGATATTATAAAATGAGATTGATAAATGCTGCAATTTAGTGATATTTGATTTAACTAAATGATATCCTTCCAAAATTAAAAGGATTTGATGAGATTTGAATTATTAATTATATTATATGATAAATATATGAGTATTACATTTTATTATGTGATTTTTTTTTATTTTTATCATATCATAATCGAAAACATATGAGGATTAAATATTATTAAGAAATAATGGATTTTAAAAAAATAAGTAAAACAAAAAAATAGAAATAATATTATTTTAAATATCAAATCCAATTCTTCAATGAAATCTACCAAAATATCGAAATAATATATAAAAATTTTAAAATAATAAAGTAATAAAAAAATATAACGTGTTTTTGGTACCAATATCGTACTGAAATCTCCATATCCTACGCAATTTTGGTACAATCCGTATACCAAAATTTTCAATTCAATATTAATACACATTTTTTATCGTAATTTTTCGATATAATATATATTATATAATTTTCAATTCGATATGAATCGAAAAATTAAACCAACATAGTGTTGATGTTTTTGAATTTTCGTTCTCAAAAATACTGGACTGATCACATTATTCTGTACACAACTAGCAATGATGTTTATCCCCACGTAAATTTGTATTGTTGTTGCGCTGTCTTCTTTCACCATGTTTCCATTTTTAACTCTTTAGCACGAGTTTGTATTATTTTATGTATGTTGTGGTAAAATTATGATTTGACAAATGTTTTATTGTTTCAAGGCAAAAACTTATGTGAGACGATCTCACGGGTCGTATTTTGTGAGACGGATCTCTTATTTGGCTAATCCATGAAAAAATATTACTTTTTATTATAAGAGTATTACTTTTTTATTGAATATTGGTAGGGTTGATCCGTTTCACAAATAAAGATTCGTGAGATCCTCTCATAAGAAACATACTCTTGTTTTAATTGCAATTCGATGCATTTTATTTTCCGAATTGTAAATGTAGTTACATTTTAAATTTGAATAATCATCTCATTTAATACTGTTTAAGTGGTATTTTAAATGAATTTTATTATAAATTGGTCAGTAATATATTATATATATACATCAATTTCTTGAAATAAATATCTTGATCATTTTTTTTATAGAGGGGGAAATGAGAATAAATGGGACTGGTGCGATTAGGGGTGGGAAAAAATACCGAAATACCGAAAAATTGTACCGAAAAAATACCGAACTTACCGAAAAAATCGGTATACCGAAAATTGATACCGTACCGAAATTTTCGGTATCAGTACGGTAACGGTATGAACTTTTTTCATACCGAAAATTTGGTATACCGGATGTGCGGTATACCGAATTTTCGGTATCGGTATCGGTATGAAAAAATTCTATACCGATATTTTCGGTACGGTATACGGTACCGTAGTTCGATACGGTATATCGTACCGTACCCACCTCTAGGTGCGACATGTGACTTTCTAAGGCTAAACATGTCACTTGACGTCTATTTTAAATACCAGATTTACATGAAGATCAAATCCGGAAAACAAAAAAAAATGAAGGACCAGTACGGGATAATTGGAAAATTAAGAACTAAATCAGGAACGTCACATAAATCGGTAGGTTTTTGTGAGACGATATCATAAATTTTTATTCGTGAGATTAGTCAACTATATTTATATTTACAACAAAAAAATAATCTTTTGACATAAAAAAATTGACTAATGAGATCGTCTCGCATGAGTTTTTATGTATATTAAAAAAGAGGGGCTATATTAAGAATTATCTGAATAAAAATTATTACAAGAACATATTTTAATAAATGTTAAAAATAGTTAAATGATTTGCTAATCATAATTTAAAGATTTTTAAAAAATTATTAACTATTTGTGAACACAAATTATTGAATGCATGAGTATGCACCCCTCAGTGTAGTCAACAAAGACAGCTGTTAAAAATGGTATCAAAAAAATAAAAAAATGATCGTAACTTGAACAATAAACAAAAGCTGGCTTGAGTAGCTTACGCAGTGACCGCGGTCACAAGAGGAAATCAGGCATCCATTGACAAGAACGAAGATTTAGAGATGAAGACTGTGTGTGTTACCGGAGCATCTGGATACATAGCTTCGTGGCTTGTCAAATTCTTGTTGCAGCGAGGTTACACTGTCAAAGCATCTGTTAGGGATCCCAGTTCTGTAACTTTCGAATTTTCCCCTTATTATTAATTTTTTTGGCGATTTTGTGTGTCTCACATCGTTTGGTGATATGGGCTTTGATTCTTACTTGGTTTAGTGTTTTATTTCTGATTTTTTGAGTTGAAATTTTCTGGATTTTGTGCTAAATAACTATCCGCCAACTTCAAGAAAATTTTCTGCCCAAAGGAAGTTGTTATTTGACATGATAGTTACTATCAGTGTTTGACTGCTGCACCAGAATATCAATTACAAGTTAATCTTTTGTTCAAAGATGAAACATTAATGGAGTGCTCGATATTCTGTTTATGGGGTTTACATTATTTGAATTTATTGATTATTTCATTTGGATATTTGGTTGAGCATATATATTTGGTTTTTGTCCTCTGTTCAGATTTGGCTTCTGCAAATATTTATTTCAACATTAATTCTATTCTTATGTTAAATGACTCTAATTTTAAATCATGACAAGATAATTTATTGATAGTTCTCGGAGTCATGGATTTGGACCTTGCGATAAGGGTTGACTCTCCTCCTGCTATTACGGATAAGAGTACCTATGATAAAAAAGGAGTTTGAAAGGTGGGAGAGATTGAATCGCATGTGTATGATGATCATGAAGAGGGTCATTCCAAAAACATTCAGAGGCACAATGTCTAGCAACATTGCTACGGCTAATGCTTTCCTTCAGGACCTTGAAAAGAGGTTTGCGAAAAGTGAAAAGCCTGAAATTGGTACATTTTCGGCAAGCTTTGTTTTAATGAGGTACATGGGTAAGGGCAACATCGGGGAGTACATTATGGAAATGTCTCATCTTCCTTCAAGGTTGAAAGCACTGAAGCTTGACCTCTCTGAGGACTTGCTGGTGTATCTGGTTTTGATATCTCTTCCTTCTCAGTTTAACCAGTTCAAGGTGAGCTATAACTGTCAAAAAGAGACTTGGTCTCTGAATGAGACCATCTCGCACTGTGTCCACGAAGAGGAAAGGTTGAAGTAAGACAAGATATAAAGTGCTCATTATGCATCTACCTCGAAGGATAAGGGAGCTGAGGATACACAACCTCCGAAGAAACAACAGAAGAATCTTAGTGATTCTCAAAGTTCCGGTTGTTTTTTCTGTGGCAGTGATGGGCATAATAAAAAGCAATGCAGTAATTACCACGCTTGGCGTGCTAAGAAAGGTATGCTTCTGAATATGGTTTGTTCTGAGGTTAATTTAACTTTATTGCCTAAGCACACGTGGTGGATAGATTCTGGGGCAACAACTCACATCAGTGTGTCTATGCAGGGTTTTCTGGATTGCCAAAAACCAAGTGATGCTGAAAGATTCATCTACGTTGGTGACGACAACAAAGTTGAAGTTGAGGCAATAGGAAAATTTAGATTATTGTTACTCGAATATATTTGGATCTTTATGAAACATTTGTTGTACTGTCTTTTAGATGGAATTTGATTTCCATTTCTGCATTGAACAAAGTTGGTTATTCTTGTTCTTTTGGAAATGGAATATTCAGTTTGTTTCTCGATTCAAAATTGGTTGGTTCCGGTTCTTTATCAGGATATGATAATCTTTATTATTTGGATGTTATTGCTTCGTTTGATGAATCAATGCAAACAAGTAGAGGCACTAAAAGAAAATTAACCAGCGAGAATTTAGCTGCGTTATGGTACAAAAGATTGGGTCATATGTCTGAAAAGAAAATAAGAAGACTTGTGGTAGACAAAATTCTCGAACATTTAGATTACACAGTTTTAATAATTGTGTTAATTGTATAAAGGGAAAACAAACCAACAAAAAGATATTTGAAGCCAACAGTGTCAAGCGTCTTAGAATTTATACATACCGATATTTCTGGACCATTCCCTTCGGCTTCTTGGAATGGTCAACAATATTTTATAACGTTCACGGATGATTTTTCAAGATATGACTTCTTCATTTATCTCATTCTTGAAAAGACACAATCATCGGATGTGTTCAAAAACTATAAACCTGAAGTTGAAATCAACTTGGCTGAAAGATTAAAATCATTAGATCTGACCATAGTGGTGAATACTATTGTAGATATGACGGTTCAGGTGAACAACTTCCAGGACCTTTTGCTAGATTCCTAGAGGAATGCAATATTGTCCCACAGTACACTATGTCGGGTTCGCTCACTATGAATGGTGTTGATGAAAGACGAAACAGAACGCTTAAGGACATGGTGAGGAGTATGATCAGTCATTCTACCTTACCAGAATCACTCTGGGGAGAAACACTAAAGACCGCAGCGTATATCCTTAACAGGATTCCAACTAAGGCAGCGACCAAAACCCCTTATGAACTTTAGATGGGTAAAAAGCCTAGTATTAAACATCTGCACGTTTGGGGATGTCCAGCTGAGGCAAGGCCTTACAAGCCTAATGAAAAGAAACTGGACTCAATGACAGTCAGTTGTTATTTTATTGGATGCTCTGGAAGATCCAGGGGATACAAGTTTTATGATCCCACAAGTAAGTCAATTTTTGAGTCAGGAAATGCACGGTTCTTTGAAGCTGTTGAGTTTGTGTGGGAGATAAAGTAAGGGATATTATCTTTGAAGATGAATATGTAAATATTCCCATAAGTGTCTTGGAATTTTATCAGGATCACAATCCTCACTTTGACAAAGACACAATACAGGAAGACAATATTAGAGATCCTCCCATTTTAGATGAACAAACTCAAGCACCTCCAGAACCTATGTCATTAAGGAGATCCACTAGAGAGCGGACAATTGCAGTGCCTGATGATTACATTGTATTTCTTCAAAAACATGAGGCAGACATTGGACCGATGGAGGACGATATTATTAACTTCCGTCAAGCCATGAAAAGTTCTAACTCTCAAAAGTGGAATGATGCTTGAATGAGGAGATAAAGTCCATGATGGACAATGACGTTTGGGATTTTGTCCCATTGCCTAAAGGTACGAAACCCGTTGGTTGCAAATGGATATAAAACCAAAAGGGATTCGAAAGGCGGAAAGATATAAGGCTCGTCTTGTCGCTAAAGGCTTTACACAGAAAGAAGGCATTGACTATAAAGAGACTTTCTCTCCGGTTTCTTCGAAAGACTCTTTAAGGATTATAATGGTTTTGGTGCACATTTCGATCTTGAGCTTCATCAAATAGATGTGATGACTGCGTTTTTAAATGGTGACATTGATGAAATGATTTATATGGTACAACCAGAAAATTTTGTGTCCAAAGACACAAATAATATGGTTTGCAAATTAAAGAAATCCATCTATGGGCTCAAGCAGTCATCTCGACAATGGTATTTCAATTTCATCAAGTGATCATTTCGTTTTGTTTTGATATGAATTTGGTCGATGATTGTGTGTACCATAAGTTCAGTGAGAGTAAGCGTATTTCTGGTTTTATATGTTGATGATATTCTATTCGCTAGCAACGATATAGAGTTGTTGCATGACACCAAGAGATTTCTAGCTAAGAATTTTGAGATGAAAGATCTTGGTGATGCATCTTTTGTGCTGGGTATTCAGATACATCGGGATCGTTCTCAAGGTGCTCTTGGATTATCTCAGAAAGGCTATATCGAGAAAGTTATCAAGCGTATGGGATGCAAGATTGTAAACCAACGGATACCTTGGTGGCTAAGGGACACAAATTTAGTATCAAACAATGCCCAAAGAATGATTTTGAGGAAAAAGAAATGCAGAAGATTCCATATGCATCTGCAAGAGTCTGATGTATGCTCAGGTTTGTATACGTCTAGATATTGCGTATGTGACAAGAATGTTGGGACGATATTTAAGTAATCCAGGAGTAGACATTGGAAAACAGTCAAAAGTGTTTTACGGTACCTATAGAGGACAAAAGATTACATGCTCATATATCGGAGGTTGGATCAGCATGAGATAATTGGGTATACTGACTCCGATTTTGCTGGATGCCAAGATAGTATGAAATCTACGTCGGGCTACATATATCTCCTTGCTGGAGGCGTCATTTCCTGGAAGAGTGCTAAACAGACACTTATAGCCTCTTCCACCATGGCAGCTGAGTTTGTAGCGTGTTATGAGGCATCCAATCATGGAATATGGATGCAAAATTTTGTCACGGGACTGCGCATTGTTAATGGCATTGAAAAGCCACTAAGAATACATTGTGACAATAAATCAGCAGTTATGTATTCCAATAACAACAGGAGCTCGACGAAGTCAAAACATATTGATATCAAGTTTCTGGTGGTTAAAGAAAGAATTCAGTGGAAAGTTGTCTATTGAGCATATCAGTACAAACTCCATGGTTGCGGATCCGCTTACTAAGGGAATACCACCCAAACAGTTTCATGAGCACACTGCTAGGATGGGTATTATGTCAATTGAGGAAATTCAGTTTTAGGGGGAGTTTGTTATTTTAAATGTTTTTCAGTCGTAGACTTTTTCAGTTACATTTATGTAAATTTATTTTCTGCAGAAATAAATTTCAAGTTAAGTCACACTCTGATTATGGTTTAAAGTTTGATCTCAATAAAGTTGAGGGAGGACCAGTTGGAAATAGGTATGTTACGCTCACATTGCATGAAATTTCCATACACGTCAACTTCGTGATCCATTTCATTCAGTTGTGTTGGCATACGTGACCATTGATGGGTCCAGTTACTTTGAGTGTAGCGAAGACTGCTTTAATCCTATTTTGATGTGATTGATGGACCGGATTGGTTATAGATACATTTCGGAATGACGACAATTTTGAGCTCATAAGATTATTTTCACAAACTTAATTATAAGGTTGCACATATAGCCCAAGTGTAAGATTGTTGGATAGATTTTATCTATATGGGTTTCTATGTGAATAATTATGCGTTGTGGATTGTCTATTAAGTTAAGCCCAAAATAAAGTGATCAACTAAGTTTTTGAGTTATTGGGCTTTAATCTATCTAATAGGTTGTCGGTCTTTAATGTGTAGAGACATAAGTGTAATTTATATTTTATAATGGGTTAAAACAGAAATATCAGAAGATAATTATAAACATTATCTATATATAAGGGTTATGGTCCCCAGATCACGCTCTATCACGTTCTCTATTCTCTTCCCCATTAACAAAATAGTTTAGAGGAGAAAACTAAAGGTTTCTCTCAAGGAAAGAGCGCGTAGATCTGGAATATCAATACACGTTCTAAAGAATTCAGGATTATGGCTTCAGGTACGCTTCCGCTTAAGTTTGCAGTCAAATTCTTAATGATTTAGCATGATGGATTCTGCAGTTAACAAGTATGAGGCGAAATATGGGGTTTTAAAACAAGCTTTTTTTTTAATGAGGGAACCGCTCCCCTCGTTCTCCTCTGGGTTCGCCCTGATTACCGTGTAGTGACACTAAATGAAGAACCTTGGATAGATCTTTAAGTTGAACGCTAGACTATTTCTCTTGTATATTTTTATTATACTTTATTCTACAAGTAAATAAGTTTTGCCTTATGTTTCATGTGTTAATGAGGATAGCTTCGATGCTAGGGTAGATCCAGTGGCCAGGGGCACATTTTTTCATGTTATGTAAGGATTGGTCTACGCCAGGGGTAGCATCTACTATCCGTCCATAAGACACTGTGTGTGTGCGGCCCGGGGGTGTGGATTGGGGTTGTCTTACAGGAAGAAATACGGATTAAAATTTGATGCATTTACAAGTTAATGTCACAATTTGTGAAAAGTGAAGAAGTCGAGCTGTATTTTTGAACTGTTAAAGTTGCATCAGAATCTTGCTGTTGATGACATATTGACATTCTTGAATGATCTGCAGATGATCCTAATAAAACACAGCACTTATTAGCACTTGACGGGGCCAAGGAGAGACTTGAATTGATAAAAGCAAATCTACTGGAAGAAGGGTCTTTTGATGCCGTCGTTGATGGATGTGATGGCGTTTTTCATACCGCGTCTCCTTTTTACCATGGAGTCACAGATCCACAGGTTAACTGCCCCTTTTATTTTTTCATTCACTTGGTGTGGCCGTTTATGAAAGAATATGCACTACTCAGGTGAAACCAAAGAAAAATAGGATTCCATGATTATGGAAGCATTAGAGGTATCAAAATGGCCACATAATTGTGGAACCATATTTTATTAAAAAAAAAAGTCCTAGAATTAAGAGGGAAATCAAAGATGGGAAGTCACCTTGATTGTCACTTGAATGGTACATAAAAAAATTTATGGTCTGATAGAATAAAATATAAATGAAGCTTGTGTTGGTCAGATTTAATTTTATATTTTAATAGTTTTTTTTCCCAACATATTTACTACTACCTATCAGCTGACTTCATTGTGTTCAGCTAGCATTTGCATATTAATTCAGCTTTCACTTCCATCAGGCAGAATTGATTGATCCTGCACTAAAAGGGACACTCAATGTGCTTCGCGCATGCGCTAAAGCGCCATCAGTAAAAAGGGTTATTTTAACATCTTCTATGGCTGCCGTTGCTTTCAATGGTAAACCTCGATCGCCGGAAGTTGTAATCGATGAGACATGGTGGTCTGACCCAGAATTTTGCAGGCAAGCGCAGGTGAATCTTCACTTTCTATATTTGTTGTGAGAAGCCTCGATCTTGTTAGTAAGGATCTAGCATTGTCACCTTTTTTGTTTCAGTCACTAGAACCATGTCCCTGTTTTAATCGAAACTTTGAAACGAAATGTGATTCTTTGCATTCATGTTTATAACTTAAGTGTGTGACGATCTTGTTTTTCGGGAGATAAGTAAATTAACTTTCTTATCACCTTCTTTGGTCAATTCGTTTCTATAGCAATGGTATGTTCTTTCAAAGACATTGGCTGAGGATGCTGCCTGGAAATTTGTGAAAGAGAAGGGAATTGATATGGTTACCATAAACCCAGCTATGGTAATTGGTCCACTATTGCAGCCAACCCCGAACACAAGTTCTGCTGCGATCTTGAGCTTAATAAATGGTATTTTTTTCCTTCTCTCTTTTTGAATTATGCCACCGATACAGAGACATCTACCAATTCAGGATGGCTAAAAGTCGAGGACGAAAAATAGAGCATTGCCTAAAGTGCTAAACATGGATGTAAGACCGGGGCCTTTACAACATCCAAGATAAAGTAACATTAGGACCTAAGCAACACCATGAAAACCAGAATCAAATTCTTGTTCCTAAATACAACCTTTTGATTTTATACTCTCTGTCTGTCTTTGAATGTGCAGGTGCAGATACATACCCAAATGCTACCTTTGGATGGGTAAATGTCAAAGATGTTGCAAATGCACACATTCTGGCATTTGAAAACCCTTTGGCCAGTGGAAGATATTGCATGGTGGAGAATGTCGCACACCACTCAGATATTGTGGAAATATTGCGTGAGCTGTACCCAACCTTCCACCTTCCTGAAAAGTGAGTCTTACTTGTTTTACATACGTTTTTTTTTGGCATTTGAACAATATAGGATCACGCAATTCTTTCTTTTTTGGAAATTGTGCTTGGATGCAGGTGTGCTGATGACAAGCCATTTCCACCCAAGTACCAGGTCTCAAAAGAGAGAGTTAAAGGCTTAGGCATTGAGTTAGTTCCTCTTAAAGATGGCATCAAGGAAACCGTGGAAAGCTTGAAGATGAAGAATTTCTTTTAATGCTGTTTGATTTGATTGCTCTGTGCATGTTCTAGCGAGAAAACACAGTAAACCTTTACACAACCATTTGTACAATAAACAGAACACAAAATTGTGTCGCATTAACTGTGGCTTAAACTGGAAATTCTGTTTTTTTTTAAAAAGTCACCGAGTTCATTCGACCGGTATGCTAATTCTTGATTCTTAAAAAATCCTCTCGCCTACTCAATCAGTCAAGTCTCTATTCATTTTCACTATTCCTTCATCTATTTTTCGATGTTTATCGAGTCCGTCCATTCTTCTTGATAATGAAACGTTTTCAATCCAATATATTATCCTACATGTTACGTTTACAGTATTCAAGATAATTTTGTATGTTTCGATTTTCCATTGATTTTCATTGAGATAACTGAAAATTTCAAACTAAGAAATACCAAATCTTATACCTTTTAGATTTTATCGTCAAAATATCTTAATTCTCATGTGGAAAAATGTTTTATTGATTCAAAAAAAAATTGGTAATTTTAAGGATAAAACGAAAGGGAATTTGTGGACACTAAAACGAAAAATCGAAGCCACCTTGGACTCTTGGAACCACCGATATTTTCTTCTACAGATAGAGATCCACACATGGCACCACACAATTGGAAGCACTTATCAATTCAAGATAAGAAAATGGATCACAATTGTATGAATCACTAATATTATAGTGTAGTGTGTAATATCCATTGGCACACTCCATTTTTTACTACCAACCAACACCCCACATTCATCCCATCTGTAGCATTGCAATGGCTTCCATGACTGTGACAGCCTCTTTCTTGGGTGGCTCCGCATCCACCAAGCAGCTCCCCGCCACTCCCCGCCGTGACACCTTCGTGGTGAGAGCCTCGAGGGAGACAGAGAAAACGGCCTCGAACGAGAATGAGGATAGCATCAGCACTAGGAGGGACTTGATGTTTGCTGTGGCTACGGCCGCTGCGTGCTCCGTTGCTAGAGTTGCGCTGGCAAATGAGCCGAAGTCAGGGTCTTTGGATGCCAAGAAGAAATATGCGCCTATTTGTGTCACCATGCCCACCGCGAAAATTTGCCACAAGTAAAATGCTTTACATAGATATCTTGTTGATCCATCACCAATCGTGATTCTTGTAAAATCTATATTAATCTCGTGCTTGTTGTGTTCTTGGCATTTTTCAAGTTTTAGTTTGATGCAATGGCACCGAGAAATGTGGATAATTGAAATCAGGAAATGAAAACTGGGGAATTTGTCCAATAATCATTTCCAGTTTCCAATTTCCAAATATGCATAATCCTAGCCGTTCTGCGTAGAGTAACCGAAAAAATCAAACTGATAAAACTTCAAATCTTCTCTTTGTGGATGTTTTGCCATAGCCTGGCTTCAACATCTTAAAATTGGTGACGCTCCAATCGCCTCCAGGGAGAGGATTGACACGGCCTCTCCAAGATGTAATCTTCTATTTGAATTTCAGAACCACATGGATGAGGGTACATCATAGTTCTCAGAAAATTTAATGAACCAAGAAAATTCCCACCTGCTTGGGGCTCAAAATCGATCCCTGAAGATCGAAAATTCAAGTGCATAGTCTCATAAAAGTGAAGGGTTCGTTAGCACCAACTTTAGTCTGAAATTTTAATGTTCTTGCTTAGTTTGAAATACTGACAGGACACAGATTGCACGATACGATAACAACACAAATTTCAATTCTCAATTCTCCAAACAAGGGTACGTCTCTGTGGTGTGTAGACAAAAGTAGAATCCAGTTGTTAATATTTTCAGATATAGCAGACAGCAGTCCGCAGTTTGCATATATACAGATAGGATGTACATGGTTTAAAACTTCCAGATACTTAAGAATTAAACAACTCGACCTAAATACGTACAGCCAACGCACCTTAGCCTGATGATGCTAATGAGTCCCCTCTAGCGCACGGAGAGGAAAAATAAGTGAAAGGTAAATAATGAAAAAGCAACGAGAAAAAATACCAGGGAACAGCCATTTTAGGATTAAATTCCCCGTTTAATTTCTGTGGTCTTTACCAGTTTATCGACCCTCGTTAGCAAAATGTACAGAACCATCCCTCATTAACTTCAAGCTGAGACTGTTGAATCTTTCACGAGAATATTGTCTTGATGCTTTTCTCCAATCAGTGCCGGCCTTCATCATTGCAGCAAATTCTTCATAACTTATACGGCCATCCTGCAAATCAAAATTATAAGACTGATAAATAATATATATGCTAACAAACAGATCCAGGAGGATCCACGAATTCAATGCTGAGGGGCGGCCAGATGGCACAGCAAAGCTGCACAAGGGGGGCAAAATGGGGCTTAAAATTTCACAAAACACTCTCATTAAAGAAGAGCATATATATGTTAAAGGAAAAGCATATATACATATACATGCGTTAACATACCTTATCTGCGTCAACATCATGCATGATAGCACTGATAACTTCCTCGGTATTGGCATCACCATCATCACTCAAAGCATCTCGAAGCTCTTCAATCTCAATATATCCACTCTTATTTCGATCAAAAAAGGAAAAAGCCCTGTGTAGGTGCTCATCGTTCGCCATCTTTCTAAGATGCACAGATACCGCAACAAATTCCCCGTAGCACAAAGTTCCATCTCCATCAACATCAGCCTGTGCAATATGGTCCCCAAAGGGCAGAAAAAGGGCCAGTGATAGAATATTCAAACAACACAACCCGTACATAAAGTAAAATCAAGAATTAAAATGGGTATGATGGAATATAATTCTTACAGCTTCCATTAGAATCTGAAGATCAACATCGGGTATCTGATGACCAAGCTTTTGCAAACCAACTCTAAGTTCTCCAAGGTGAATTTTACCCTTCTTCCCTGAGTCCATCATCTCAAATGCTTCCTTAATTCCCGCCACTTCCTCCACCGACAAGTGCTCCGCCACGATCTGCATGTGCAAAACAATCCCAGGGAATTAACAAAGAAGTCTTAAATTTGAAATACATTCTCCTTTTGGGGGATGGACGGGAGTCGAATAATTATGTTGTGCATGTAGTCATGTACCCTCAGAGCCTTTTTCTTGAGCTTATTCATCATAGAAAATTGTTTGAGCCTTGATTTCACAGTCTCACCCAACGATACATTTGGTGCCGTCTTCGCATTTTGTAACCAAGGATGCTCTGCATTCAAATAAACAAAAAACATGAAAATGTACTTCTACTTTGCCTCCCCATTCATTATAAGCACAAAACATCAATTTCTAATACACCCAAGAAAGTATCACCAAGAACTCGCTGAGCTGTGAGACGCCGGTTGGGGTCTGGATCAAGCATTTTTTTTATGAGATCTTTTGCATTATCAGATACCTTTGGCCAAGGATCCCTTTTAAAATCAACTACAGATCTAATAATTGCTTGTGCCACTCCTTGCTCAGTTTCTGCACAGTCACATTATGCCTTCTCAGAAATTAACTAAAAAATAACAAATGACCAGCCAATACGACTAGTGAATATACCAACTAACACAAAATCAAGCACACAATCCAACAAATTAGGTTCTTCTGCTTCTCATATAAGTTCCTGAATCCCCTTAGCAAGGAACATGACTCCTTTTGTCAAAAGTGGTTTGAAGAAGTAGAGATAAATGCTAGGAAAATAAACAAACATTTCGAAGCATAGAATTCCACTGCAAATGAGATGCAAATGCAATAAATGAGACTAAGAGGAGCAAAAAAATATTGATTTTCAAAGTCTGCCATTAGATGAATAAATTCAACACCTTGGACAAATAAACCATTAGCAAGCCACTTGCACATGTCCTTAGCTCTATTTTGGTTTATTAATATTTTCAGATTAAATTAAGAGGGCACAAAACTTTGGATTTAAATCTAGAAATCAATTCTACATCACCATAAAAATTTGAATCTTTATGCTTTAGATGCATAATAATCAATCACATATTGATTTCTTTAGCGATTTATATTCTGTATTTCAATTTGTACAAACACAATTGAACCGAACCAAGTGAATTTCTTGTAGCTTAAAAGTCTGGCACCAACATCTAATGATTATGGTATTGCACATTATAGGACAGCTTAATTAGACTCTTATATTAATTTTGAACTATAATTCACAGAGCCTTATAGCGTATACAGCATTTTCTACATTAGCTTAAGACTTGGAAACAGTAGCAGATAAAAACCACCACAACAAACCTGCCCAGAAAGGAGGAACACCGCAAAGAAGAATATAGAGGATAACTCCAGCACTCCAAACATCAACCTCTGGGCCATAATTGCGTTTTAGAACCTCCGGAGCCATGTAGTAAGGACTTCCAACAATCTCATTGAACCGCTCACCTAAAGAATGGTGAAATAAGACAATGCGAAAGGAAGAAAATGTTAGCCCCGGATAGGCAAGAGAAAGAGGTCAAACTTCAACAAGAAAACAGATTTAGATGATGACGTTTGCATACCATGTTTGAAGAAAACGGACAACCCAAAGTCAATAGTTTTTATGGGAGCTGTTTCTTTCTTATTAGCAAAAAGAAAATTTTCTGGTTTGAGATCTCGATGTATCACTCCATGCTGGTGGCACATCTAGGCATAATTAAGAGGAACTAGGAAATAAGTAAGATAATCATACAAATCTATATGGTAGAAACTAAAAAGACAAAAAAAGAAGAAAAATATGATCATCATCTGCAATAACATAAAGGTTAAACAAAATGAAGAAATTCAACTACAACACCTCCAAATAAGAAAAGCCATGGTAGAAAAAATTTACTGTGTGTGTACCAACCAAATCCAATTACGAGTTTGAAAGAATAGGCATGCTCCAGAACTCACACTGAAGGAAAAAAAACACAATATAGGATGCATAAAATCATGAAGCTTGTATTGACTGAAACTTTTGATGATCAAAGTTCAAAATTTGTAATCGGTAACAAAATAATAGCAACATTATGTCCTGACTTGCAAGGTTTTAAAGTAAAATTTTCATGTGGTGTGAATAACCTCTCATGCAAGCAACACAGAAAAGTTAGTTGTTTTGGACAGAGTACAGAAAACTCATTGAAAAAAGCACGGAACAAATACTTCCATAGACACATCATATGAAGACAAATGAATACAAAAATTCAAGCCATTCCAATTGAATTGAGAATTATTTTTGTTGCAATTTAACCTGAACAACTTCCACAATGGTCTTCATCACAGCCGCAGCTGCTCTCTCTGTATAATGTCCCCTTGCTACAATCCGATCAAACAATTCACCACCTTCACAAAGCTCCATGACTATATTTATAGCAGTATCATCCTCATAAGTGTCTTTCAAGCTAACGATATTCGGGTGCTTAGGCATCTGCTTCATGATCTCAACCTCCCTTCTAACATCCTCAATATCCACTGATGTCCTGAGCTTCTTCTTTGATATCGACTTGCAGGCGTATTTTTCACCAGTCACCAATTCAGTGCATAAATATGTGATCCCAAATTCACCTCTTCCGAGCTCACGTCCAAGATCATATCTTTCACTAATATCGTGTCCAGTTGGGTCTTTCAACACAACAAGCTTGTCCGTAACCCCAGATCCATGATTTCCACCATAATCAATTGAAAAAGGGTTTGGTCTATTCTTCTTTTTCTTCTTCTCCTCAGAAAAACCAGGAGTCGTACAGCAATTTCCCATGATTTTAGAACAATCTAATCTTGATGCTTAGAATAAAAATATAACCCCTGAGATTTTATCAAAGTACACCAAGAAATCATGTCAAGAAAAACTCGGTCCAACATTTCAGCTGCCTAAATAACAGGAAAAACCAATATAAAAATATAACTACCAAGCTTCGTAACACGTACTCAGATTTGACCATGATCCAATAAATGAAAATTACATTAAAAAATTTGAAAAAAAAAAATCTATCTTCAACGGTAAATAAATCGGTATCCCATGAAGGAAATCTCCAAAATAATCCATGAATCGATTCATCTGACCTTAGAATAAAAAAACACAACATAATTTCTCTCACATGTATAAACACCAGGCAAGAATTAAACTATCAAGAATCAAAGGGAAGCCATAGGCCATGCCACAGAACAAACAAACAAAAAGAACAAAAATGCAGGGAAACAAGAAGAAAACCCCCACCTCGAATGCAAACTATTCTTCGGACTCTTGATCACGAGAATAGAAATGAGCAATAAAAACCTCAGATTTGAAATGAATGAATCGGTGAAGGTGTGAATCTGCCATGTGAAGAGAGAGAGGCCCAAAAATTCCTTCGCAGAGACTTCTCTCTCTCTAAATTTCACATTTCTTGTGTAAATTTGTAACTTTTAACCCCACCAATTTGACTTTTCCCAAAAAAAAAAATTTACTATTTTTTCATATAAATTAAATCATATTGGGTTCTAATTAAATATATATATATATATATATATATATATATTCTATTTTATTAAGATCGATGACATGATAGTAACCATCTAGTAAAGACATCAATTTTTTCTTGTAATTTTGCCCTTATATAATACTAATATTACAATTTTATTTTTATTTTTTTATTTAAAAAATTCAAATATCAATTTATTCCCTTCATAATTTGTCAAATTTCATTTTAGCTCATCGATAATAATAAAAAATACTGTACATACACGCATCGCGTGTGCAGAATAACTAGTATATATACATATATGTGAAATGCTCTCTATTTTTAATTATTCAAACTTGGGTTCTTTTTATAAAATTTATAGATTATGATTTTCAAATGAAATTAGTAATGGAGTTGAAGTAGTGAGGGAAGATTATAAGGAATCCTACCAACTATTTTGTCACCCAAATGCCATTTCATTATTTCATAAGAAATATCACAAAAAGAAAAAAAATAAATAATAAAATGATGATATTTATTTTTACTAGCGCATTATTTAATTTTAACATATTATATAAAATTACGATATTTCATTTTTTTGAATTTATTTAGCCTGGGACATCACGAGTTTTTTATGAATGTAAATAAATTTATGTTTTAGGCTCATGATTTGTCAAACACTTCTAGAAGCAAACTCCACGTGTGCCAATATAGCCCACCACTTCCAAAAGAGTCAAATTTCGATTTCGATTAATTCAACGCCTCAAATAAAATAAAGAAATTTATAGTTTTCAATTAAAACATATAAACTATAACTGCTTTAAAATCATATAACAGTCTAAACAATACATGTCGATCGATATTTTTAAATTTTTTCCTAATTTTTCGTTTAAATTAAATTTTTTTTATTCGACTTATATTCGATACGATACTAAATGTTTTGGTGGACGTTAATACGTTGGGAGGTGTGACTTCGACTGTTGTAGGGATGTAATTGTTATTTTGTGCATGGCCACATACTTGCATGTTTGACATAGTTACGTCGTCCTCATTTGATGGAACTTCCAGAAATTGAGATATATATATATATATAAATATATATATATATATATTATCTTGCAATATTTTTAAAGTAGTTCAACGACATTTTTAATTGTGGAACAACACACAACCACATAAAGAGAAGAAATCAAGAAAATGATGACGAGGAGATGACTGATATTCATCACTGGTGAATATACTACATATATACATCAATGGTCAGTCAAGAACTTGCGGGGATTTGGGGGCTCGTACGTGGACAGTTGCTGCTGCAAAATTGTTTCTTGATTGGCTTCCGTATCACTCGTAGCGAAAACCCACAGATTTTCCTCCATCTATGGATGGTTTTATAACTGTAAGGAACATGACGTTGTAAAATATGCTGAAAACGTACAAGCAGAACGGTGGCTGCAGAAGCCAAGAAGATCATGATATTTCTGGTGTTTCTTCATTTACCCGGGAACTTGCTTGTTTAAGGTCCACGGCTGAGATAATGCAAAGAAAAATGCATCAGATTCGTATCGGGAAAAAATTGATTATCCTGTTCTAACCGAGACAGATTGATACCTGATAACTGTTACCATCAACTCAAAGCAAGAAAATCACAGGAAAATGGAAAAGAAGAATAGGAATGTGAAAAATTGAATATTTCACTGAAGAAGGTAAGGTGATCGATGCATTATATATCTTGTTATTTGCGCGTATTTACCAAGGTTAAATAAATATGACTGAGTAGAAGTTATCCAGGTATACAAACTAATTAATTGGTAAACCAAGCACGCCTTTTTCTTCAGCGAATTGACATCGATGACCAAGTCTATTATGATCAACTTGTTAATCATGTTATCTCTCACTCTACTCTTTCTTCCACCTTTTTGACTTCTACACACACACACACACACACATATATATATATATATATATATATTAGATGGAAATCAAATCTATTTTCTTTAAGATTCTGGGAGCCGAGCCGAGCGAGCTAAAAATCTGCTTTTTTGCAGCAGCCAAAACTCAAGGGAGGAATTATTTCAAGGTCTTGTTGGGCCAAAAATGGAAGCCCAAGAGAAAGAGGCCCACATTTTTTACTAAGTTAGTTAAAGAAACTCCTGAAGCCCAAGAAACAAATCTATAGAGCCCATTGTATTAAGCCCATGGGATATATGGCAAGCCCATTATTTAAGAATAATCTAGAGGTATCAATCAGTTACAATGGAAGTGTATATAACTCTGATCAAATGTAAATGCAAAGGACAGTGAGAAATGAAATTCACATTGCGCATCTCTTTCTTCCTTCTTTTGTTTTTCTAATTTGGTATCAGAGCTGTATATCCATGGCTGACGCCATCTCCGGTAGTGGGTTTACAACTCATACCTCTGTTAATCCATCAGCCAATACAAGCTTCTTACTCGTGAATCCGGCTAACCAGATTAATTCGGTTAAGCTTAATGACGAGAATTTTCTTTTGTGGAATCTCCAGGTTGTCGCTGGAATTCGTGGGTTGGGGTTAGAAAACTTCATACTCAAGCACCCTCAGGTTCCTCCTAATGTGGTTCATAGCGAGAACTCTGCCGACGACGTCAATCCCCAGTTCATTACCTGGAGTAGACAGGATCAACTTCTATTTTCCTTTCTATTGTCTTCCATGTCTGAATCTGTCCAAAGCCAAATGATCGGTTGTGATACGTCCTCCCAACTTTGGCTTCGGGTATCAACATTATTTGCCTCAAGATCAAAAGCTAAGGTGATGCAATATAAGCTACAACTGCAAACCATGAAGAAAGGAAATCATAATATGAAAGATTACCTAAGCAAAATGAAAAATATTATGGATACTTTAGCTGCCTGTGGTCACTCAATCAGTGAGGATGATCAAATTTTATATGTTCTCGGTGGCATTGGATTGGAATACGACTCTGTTGTCGTACACATTACCTCAAGAATTGATACTCTAGCATTATCAGAGGTGAATGCTCTTCTGTTAGCTCATGAAGGACGCCTGAGTCTCATAATGCTAACAATGAAACGTTGCCTCACTCAGTTAATTCAGCTACTTTTGCTCCTACTAAGAGGATCGATGATTCTGTTTCATCACGAAGCTCCTTTCCTGATTCTTTTTCATCTCGAAACTCCTTTCCTCGAGGTCGTGGTCGTGGCAGAAATACTCGGGGAGGCAAGCGTTTTTGGAACAACAACAATGGCAGACCTGTTTGTCAAATTTGTGGAGTCACAGGTCATGTGGCTGGA
Organism: Primulina tabacum; assembly: GCF_025594145.1. Classification (NCBI taxonomy): domain Eukaryota; kingdom Viridiplantae; phylum Streptophyta; class Magnoliopsida; order Lamiales; family Gesneriaceae; genus Primulina; species Primulina tabacum. Next base: position 51,382,539 of record NC_134550.1, read on the forward strand.
ATATGCTATTACAGATTTGATGCCGAGTATACTGCCAAATCTCCAAGTTCTGTTCGTTTTCCTTCATCGGGTCTTTTTCGACCACCACAACAAGGTCAATATCGATCTCCTCAGCCTCCTTATCCATCAGCAGCTATTGCAACTACCACCTCTGAATCTGCAGGAGATGAGTGGTGGTTTCTAGATTCCGGAGCTTCTCACCATGTTACGAATAATCTTGGCAATCTCACACTAGGTTCCGAGTACACTGGCGGTGGTAAGGTTCATATGGGCAATGGTGCAGGTCTGTTTATCTCACATATTGGTGAATCTACATTTGGTTCATCTTCATTTTCCTCGACCTTTGCATTTGAAAAACCTACTTCATGTTCCTCAAATAACAAAAAATCTTTTAAGCGTTCACCAATTTACCCGTGATAATAATGTCATGTTTGAGTTTTATCCTTCTTATTGTCTTGTGAAGGATCTAGCCACGCGAGTTGTTCTTCTCCGAGGAATTTTACATGAAGGATTATACAAGTTCAACCTTGGGCCACTTCATTCTACTGCTGCATCCCAACCTACATGTCTTCACTGTACACTCTCTGACGAGTACACCAGTCCTCCTTCTTCACAACATCATTCAATTAAGGCCTTGTCAAGTGTACTAGATCAGTGGCACTATAGATTAGGCCATCCTCCCCTTTCTACTGTTAAACCAATTCTATCAAATTGTAATTTTCGTTTTCCAAGAAATGAACGTATGCATTTATGCGAAGCTTGTGAACTTGGCAAAAATCATAAACTCCCATTTCCATCTTCTCAAACACAATTCTCCGAACCACTTGAACTTATTTTTGCAGATGTTTGGGGTCCTGCCCACACCCTTTCTCGAAATGGTTTCAAGTATTACGTAAGCTTTGTTGATGCTTTTAGCCGTTTTACCTGGATCTACTTTCTTAAGTTAAAATCAGAAGTTGTTCAAGTGTTTGCGCACTTCAAAACTCATGTTGAACTTCAACTAAACAGAAAAATCAAAGCCCTTCAGTCTGATTGGGGTGGGGAATTTCAAGCTATGAACTCCTTCCTTCAAACCAATGGAATAAAGCATCGTGTCTCTTGCCCTTACACTTCGAAGCAAAACGGAGTTGTTGAACGAAAACATCGGTACATTGTTGACACCGGGCTTTCTCTTTTAGCTCATGCATCAATGCCTTTAGCCTTTTGGGATGATGCTTTCTCCACAGCAGTCTACCTTATAAATAGATTACCTACTGCAGCTCTTCAAGGCAAAATTCCCATCCAATATTTAATCAACAAGCCACCAGAGTATTCCCATCTTAAAACATTTGGATGTCTTTGTTTTCCATGTCTTCGTGATTATAATACTCACAAACTTGACTTCCGCTCAACCCCATGTACATTCATTGGTTACAGTGACAAACACAAAGGTTACAAATGCATTAGTGCTACTGGTCGTGTCTTCATTTCTAGACATGTTAAATTTCATGAACAAAGTTTTCCCTTCTCCAAGTCCCATGTTGTGTCTAGCTCCACTGTCACGCCTCAATCTTCCTTTTACTTACCCAAAGTTCCTGCATCTACATCTGTTTTTCCTTCCCATTCCTTGCCTCCACCCATCAACGCCTCTGCCACTCCTTATCCTCCACAATCGACCGATACACCTACTGTATCATCTTCTACTTCTCTTCAATTTCAGTCAGTCTCCACATCAAGTGATACACTTTCCCCATCTCCTTCACCTACTCTCACAGCTCATGTGCCTCCCATATTGAATTTTCATCCAATGGTTACTCGCTCCAAGGACGAGATGTTTAAGCCTAAGGTTAATCTATCTTTGCATTATAATATTTGGGAACCATCTTCTTTTCAAGAAGCAAGTAGAATTCCTGAATGGTGCAAAGCTATGGAAGCCGAATATCAAGCCTTGATGCAAAACCATACCTGGACCCTTATTGCAGCACCCTCTAATATGCCCATCATCGGCTGTAAGTGGGTTTTCAAACTAAAAACTAATCCTGATGGTTCCATCGCTAGACACAAAGCTCGTCTTGTTGCTAAAGGCTATTCTCAGACTCCAGGACTTGATTATACAGAAACATTCAGCCCAGCTGTGAAACCCACAACCATTCGACTTGTTCTCTCTGTGGCTGTTGCTAAGGGTTGGAGAATTCAACAAGTTGATGTCAATAATGCTTTTCTCCATGGCAGACTTACTGAGCTTGTGTATATGCGTCAACCCCCAGGTTTTGAAGCTCCAAACAACAACAATTCTCTTGTGTGCAAACTGAATAAAGCCATATATGGTCTCAAGCAAGCCCCGCGAGCTTGGTTTGCACGGCTCTGTCATTCTCTCAAGCTTATGGGCTTTGTTGAATCCAAAGCTGATGCCTCCTTATTTGTTCAAACTCATGCTGATTTTTTCATTTATGTTTTAGTATATGTTGATGACATTTTAATCACAGGAAGTGATAATGCTCGGGTTCGATCACTCATTTCAGCCTTAAACAATCAGTTTTCCCTTAAAGATTTGGGAGATGTGAATTATTTTTTAGGTATTGAGGTTTGTCGATCATTGGATAAATCAATGGTTCTTACTCAAACCAAGTATGTGCAGGACCTGCTTCTTCGCACCAAGATGAACAATGCCAAAGCCTTGCCAACTCCGATGATTTCAGGCCTTCGGTTATCTTGTAAAGATGGGGATCCATTTCCTGACAGCACTCTTTACAGGAGTACAGTAGGAGCTCTTCAATATCTAACCATTACCAGACCTGACATTGCATTTAGTGTCAACAAAGTCTGTTAGTTTATGCATGCTCCCTCATATTCTCATTGGAAGGCAGTCAAACGTATTCTACGGTATTTAAGTGGCACTCTTGGTTTTGGTATTCGTTTACATCCTAACTCTGAATTTACCCTTAATGGTTTCTGTGATGCCGATTGGGGTAGTGACCCTGATGATCGTCGCTCCACGTCCGGTTTTTGCTGGTTCTTTGGATCCTCTCCTATTTCTTGGAGCTCCAAGAAGCAACCTATTGTATCCAGGTCTAGCATTGAAGCGGAATACAGAAGTGTTGCAAATGCTACATCCGAGCTGTTGTGGATTCAGTCCCTTCTTTCTGAACTACACATTGCTGTCTCAACTCCACCTATTCTATGGTGTGACAATCTCAACACCATTGCACTCACTGCTAATCCAGTTTTACATGCTAGAACAAAGCACATGGAGCTTGATCTTCACTTCGTTCGTGAGAAAGTTTTGGCCAAACAACTGTCAGTACGTCATGTTCCTTCGGCTGATCAACTTGCAGACGTACTTACTAAACCATTATCTACAATGATGTTTCATCGACTTCGGTTCAAGCTTAGCGTGGTTCCTCACTCCTGAAGCCCAAGAAACAAATCTATAGAGCCCATTGTATTAAGCCCATAGGATATATGGCAAGCCCATTGTTTAAGAATAATCTAGAGGTATCAATCAGTTACAACAGAAGTGTATATAACTCTGATCAAATGTAAATGCAAAGGACAGTGAGAAATGAAATTCACATTGCGCATCTCTTTCTTCCTTCTTCTGTTTTTTTAATTAAGTTAATCAAAGAAGAGCCAAGAAAACTCTTATTTCAGAAAACTATCAATACCATAGAATCTATCGGTACCAAAAAAAATACAGTAATTCACATGTTCAATATAGTAACCACGATAATATACAGTATGGGAAAATTATTTGCATAACTAAAAAAAATCAATCGTAATCAATATATAATTTTTTAATAAAAAATTATATTATGTCAAAACATGAAATATTGCCCCTTGCAAGTAGATAGAATCTACTCATCATCATGAAATTCCGTGGCATGTTGTTTCAACATAGTTGTTAAAAACATTTGTCTCGGTCGCTTAAGCTCGGGGCGACTCAAGGCGCAAACGCCCGCTTTGGGGAACTCTGAAGTGCAGCAGGTTCACGCTTCTGTGCGCTTCGTTTTGAGGCGCTAAGCACTTTCTTATGCGCTTCATAAAAGCCACAAAACTTTTTTTTTTAAGTTTGTGACATGCTAAAATCGCACTTCTCCATAAAAAAAATTAAATAAATGAAGCTTCTAAACCATCATATTGCTTCTCGCTTTCTCATTGCCTTCGCCTCTCATTGTCTTGCCTCTGCCTCTGCCTCGCCACCCACTCTGCCCTGTCGTCCCTATGTTTTGCTAGGAATTATTTGTAATTCATTGTATTCGAGAATAGTTTGTATATTATTTCTGAGTTTTTGTTTTAATAATATTAAGTCAAACTGAACTGAGTCTTTTGCAAATTGATTGTAGAGATCAAAGTCTTCTAATGTGAGTCTTCCCAAAGGAAGAAGGAGTGACGAAGGAGCTTGGGTTCTCCAAATATCCAGAAACAAACATGTGGCTATTTATCATTCTATCATCCGACTTAACATGGATCTCGTGTCACTACAAATGAAGATAAAGTACAGGGAAAGTGATAACAAATTGTTCGAGTCAGTGGAGGCCAAGGACAAAAATGATGCTGGATCATCATCTCAGTCTGCCTCTGAGCACCGGAGTGAACCAGCTCCTCAAGAAACCAAACTGCCAATACAAATCAGAGAGTGACATCTCAACCTCTGAGGCATATCACCTTGGCAAACGTAGATGAAGTTGTGCAATCAATTGAACAACAAGAAGAATCGGATGATGGTGATGACATTACTTTGAGCAAACTCTTGTCTATATCTTAATGAATTCACAAGACTAATGCAGTGGCTACTAAAGAAGATTTCGTCATATCTGAGTATGTACTCTTAGGAGAGTTTGATGAAGTTGCATTCATTCAAGCCATAGAGCAAGAAATAGTTGAAATAGCTATGGTTGGCCAAGCTCTGATTGAAACTGATGTAGAGCCAATCAGTCAAGTCGAAGAAGCTCAAATCGAAGCATTTGTCAGTCACACTAACTCAAGTTTAATGATGATTGAACAGACATGTCCTGCAAATAGTCACGCTCCTGATTTGACATTTGTTGTATTTAAGGAACCTCCAAGAATATATTCATCTTCTCCTTATCTGGATCTATCAGATGAAAACACCTTGGACAAAATTCATTCTAGCATCACAGCTATTTTTTCTTAAAAATTATTCTCAAGAAGAGTAACCTGAATACCGAGGAAGCTTATTGGACATATCAAAAGGCATGAATGATATATTTACTCGACTAGATAGATTAAGAAGGCTCAGGCGGCTACTCGTCTCGGTAGGCAAATACAAGATAACGATTTACAAATTTTACATCAAGATTGAGGATGTTTAGGCTAACTTTAATTAGAAGATTGATGGAGTTAGCGACTGTTCCTTCCTATTTGAAGGCACCATCTGGTGTTGACAAAAAAGAAGAAGAAAAAAAAGCAAACTAAATCCTCCAGTTAGGCTCATAAGAAAGAAAAGTCGAGCCAACTGACCGGTCTAAGAAGCCAACTGACAAGCACTTTGGATCTCAAAAATGTTATCATAAAAGATAGTGCTTAGAGGATATGTTTTGTATATTTGGCAAGTCAAACCAGATGTAATTTTATTCTGATTAATGAACCAATATTTTGATTCAAGGACACAATTTTGTCAAACACCAAAAAATAAGAAATTGTTAAAACATTTCAGTTTTTGGTGACAAGGCAATTGATCCAATAGTTATAGAGAGCCTAATTAAATTGAATTCAAGAAGAAAAATGAACATTCATGAGCAAACGTTTTCTAAGTCAATCAGAGTCTAACTGACTATCGAGCCAAACTAATAATACACTATCAAAGGTAGAAGAGATACTGATAAGTAAACCGATCAACGACAATTGATGGAGCTCAATTGATAGCAGGTTATTTCAGTCGATCAGTCAGCCCAAATCCAAATATTTTCCGAAGATTAGCATTATACTCATAAATTAAGAATCAGAGCTCAGCTGAAATGTCAAATAAATTTGTTTGTACCAATAGTCAATGGTTCCAACAGAATGTCAGAATTCATGTGCACTACCAAAATATGCCAGAAAGAACAGTGACAAGAAAAAAATGAATATGTATTTGAAAATGGATATATCACTTAAAAAGATGTCTATTGCAGATGAAATATATATATATAGGTCGGTTAGACAAGCTTTTAAATCTCTTGACTCTCTGGTTTTCTGAATTCTCCGGTCCTTTGAATTTCTTGAAAAAGCTTTTTGCAAGCCAAACTGATCAAAGCTAGCACACACTGATAATTTATTATCTGATCAATTGATAAACAATTTGTGCTTAGAAATTTCCTTGGGAAATCTTTATAATTGAGAGTAAGGAGTCTAACTGCTAATTTTGATTAATATTGAAGTATATTAAGATTTTCATTTAGGCAGTGATAACTCCTACTAAAGTGGCTGATTTCAAATTGTTTGTAATTACCAAAGTCTTTTAATGCAATCTTTCCAGAAAGAAAAAATAGGTGACATAGGAGTATTGAAGTCTCCAAACATCCAGAAACAAATTGTGTATATTTACATTTCAATCTACGTACATTTAATTTTCATTTGATAGCCCAACTGAGTTTTTTTATATAAATCATGCATATTGTTCAAACAGTTTCAATCAATTTATTTTCATGCATTTTTCATTGTTTACTTACTGAGAATCCAACTGATAACAATTTCATTTCAGTATGGCTGATCCAACCAAAATATTTACAATTGTTGAGATTATTTATTCACATCCTCTAAATAAATCTCTAATCCTAACAGAGGTTGTGGAGTTCGAATTTTTTAGCCTTTTCTTTATCGTAGAGTTCCATAAATTCTTGATTTCATTATTTGTGCGACCATGGAGACGTGCTGTAATTTGAGACCACATATATATATATATATATATATATATATATATATATATAATTTAGATAATTTTTTTGATCAAGAATATGCTTAAACTAAAAAGAAAGACATATTCGTACATGAACGATGTGAATGGAAAAAAGAGGAAAATCAGTAAACTATAATGAAACAACATTTTATGACTACGAGAGGCTTTATTTAGTTGTGTTGATGGGATTGTATAGACGAATAACGATGTTATTATTAAAATATTTGAATATGATATCGTATAATATTAAATAAATAATATGTTTGATACGATTTATTTTTAAATAATTAATTAATCTAATATAAAAAAAGATATAAAAGATAATGTAATTATAATTCAATGATTTGATTGAAGTGATAAATTAATTACATAACCAGAGAGTATTAATCATTATAATTTTTTTAAAAAAACATGAAAAAATTTAATAAAATGTTTCTCTCATATTTTAAATTTAAAAAAGGTAAAAATATATTAAAATCTAAGTACCCAACTACCTCTTCAAAAGTTTAGCTTGGTATATAGTTATTAGGATCGACTGAGTATTTAGAAGTGGGTTGAATGAACACTCTCAACTTTTCTTTCTTCTGCTTTGAAACATGCGTTTTAAACCTTTTTAGGAGTTAAAAGCTAATCTCGATATTTGAAAGTGCAGTGGACTGCTAAAAGTGCGGTAACAGTTCACATCATTTGATGAACTTAAAAACAGTAGAAGGAAAAATAACACAATATTTGTTTCTAAAAGTTCGAATGACAAAACTCTTATATGTCTCCCATTCTTCTGTTTTCAGAAGGTATCACTAAAAGATTTTGATCAGTACTCACTTGTACAAATCCACTTCAGTAGGACTGTAATGCCTGAAGTAATATCACAAGTTGTTGATTTAGTAATATGAGATTACTAAATAATTAATGATTTTTAAAGAATAAAATATGACATATTTTGGTCATATGAAGTCCAAATGATTTGAAATTTGGATATAACGTAGAAAACTCAAAGATATAGAAGTTTCATGTTTTGAGTTTTGGAAATTTTTATCGTTTGACTGGTCCAAATGGATATACCGATGTTAAATATTATATATTATATTATATTATATTAATAATATAATATAATATAATATTTAAAAAAAATAAAAAAAATATTTAAAGCGGTGGAATTGATACCGCAAGAGCAGAAGGCAACAAAGATGCGAGGTGAGAGGGAAAGAAAGTTCCGATTTTTCTTTTTAATTCTTGCGACTTATCGGTTTATCCAATCGACGAACCGACTTCAGTTCTGGAATCGTTGACACGAGGTCTTAGATTTGAGGTATAAATTTTATATTTTTGGTGATGTTTGAAATTCGTCGATTTCTGGAATAAATCCAATAAATTGTTAAATCATACTGAAATTGAAGATTGTTGCGTAGTGTATGATTTTAACGAAGTAGAGAAGATTATTGTGTTGTTGTTTTGAATTATTCCTAATTTATTATAATTAGGGATTTTTAATCATTGGATTGAGATTGGAGAGTTGTTTTTCAGTTGTTATTAATTCTGATTATATATTCGGAGTCTACGAAGTATAGGCTACACGTTGATATAAAGTTTTCGCAATTTGACGGATGTTGTAAAATAGCCTATTATTTGATGTTAAATTAATTAAGGTGTATTTGATGGTAGTATTGTGAATTAAATACACCAGAATATTAAATTATTGAGCGATAATAATTTATAATCGAGTTTTATATTTTGTTGAATTAATTGTTGTTGGGCTATTTGATGTTATATATTGAGGATGTTATGATTATGTTGATACGGTGACAATGATCTGAAAATTGTTGTTGAATTATTTAGATACATCACAAGCCTCATGATAAAAAAAATAGCCAGATTGTATATATACTCGATTATCAGGTACGTGTTGACGTACGAGCATATGTTGTTATTGTTTAGTATTGATGAATACTATTGCGTTGAACGATGATAAATCACCGGAATTGGGTGATTTGATATTATATTTGTTGTTGTTTATTATTGTTGATATTGTTGACTATCGTTGTTGGGAGACGTCTCGTTGATGTTGTCACGTTGATGTTGTTCGTTCAACGATATTGCTGTCGCCGGTGTTGGGGTGCGACGTATCGTTGATGTTGTTATTCGTTCGACAATATTGTTGTCGCCGGTGTTGGGGTGCGACGTATCGTCGATGTTGTTGTTCGTTCGACGATATTGCTGTCGCCGGTGTTGGGGTGCGACGTATCGTCGATGTTGTTGCATTGTGATGTTGTTGAGGTTGTTGTTGGCTGATTGTCCAGAAACGGCAAAGGGGGTATTTCTATTATTATTTCAGTTATATTTTATGTTGTTAATATAATTGTTATGTATTACGATGATGATTGTTGTATATGATCACCCTTTGAGGGCTGTTTCTGTTGGGCAGGTTACAGGACTATGCGTGAGACATGATAGTGGTAAAGGACTAGGTGTGTCTAGTCAAACAGTCTTGTAGTTGATAGTAGATAGAGATAGTATAGCTTATTGTCTTATTTGAGTTGTATGTGTGTATTTATTATACTGTTTCTGCTACACTGACGTAGATAGTGGGGTGATTGCACTATTTTGTCGTATATGCATTATATTATTACGTCGTCGAAAAGAAAAAAAAATTTATGCATATGGCGTCACATGTTGCATGATTACGTGGCGAGATTTGGGGCGCCACATTTACCATTGCCTACTGAAACTCTTAGTATTACAACTCAACACTTAATGAATTTTGATTATGGGAAAGACTATTTCCATATATTACAAACAATTCACACTTTTCAGTAGGTAAATACAATGAAAGAGTGTGTGAATAATGATAGCACAGATGATCTTCTGAATCTGATATAACTTTATGATTTGGAGTGATATTTGTAGACTTTCAGTATGATAAGCTAGAAGATGTGAGTGATTTCGCAATTTCACAAAAATTCGGTATTTTTGAGCCCATCGTGAAGTCTTTTTTTAAACCATATTCAACGTTCGAATGAGAATGACTTTTTTCATATATGATTTTCTGAATCCAAGATTATACTTGTTATTTGTTTTTGTACTCAAAATGGTAGTGAGCAGTAAATGATATGTACGGTTCATTTAACAACTTTAAATAAAGTGTATTATTGTACAGAACAACTGCAATAAATAGGGACATCATCTATGATAGATAACACAAACAAAACGGATGTCACCAGTGTATCTGCCAGGTTATTGTAAAAGACTTCCTTCCTGACTGCTACTTCTGCTTCTGTATTACTTCATTCTCATTTCGGTCTACTAGTATTTCTTCTTAAGGTGTGTTCTGATTTTCCTTAAACAGCTCAATATAAAAAATTATAGTTTTGATTGTCCTTAAGATGAATATTGCTTCTGATTTTTCTTAAGCAGCACATCACCACACTTAAAAATATCCTTATCAATAATCATTGCCAATATATTGCACATTTAGTAACAGTTTTTATGTGTCAAATCACAACAATTTTTTTAAATATTTTAACCCCCGAATTTTAACATAACATTTTTTTGAGTTAAATCTCAAATTTCTAAATTATCAATATTTTTTCGGAATATCTGGGTATATGACCTTCGGAGAAAATTCAATTAAAATTTGACCTTCATACAATTTTATTTAGATAAATAACCTCTTTTCTATTTTAAAATTTTAATTAATTCCCTTAATACTAATCCTGGTAAAAATGGTATCAGAGCCTAAGGTTGATTTATTTCAAACATAATTTTATTATTACAACGAAACGAAATATTTGAGGAAGAGAATTTCGAAAAAATTATGAATCCGAACTTAGGTTCGAGAAGAGTAATTTACAAGAATTATTCCAATATTTTGGAATATATACAAGAGCATCTAACTATTGTTAGATATCAGGAGCAGAAAGGGAAGCCACAGTACCTTCAGGTAAACTCTTAGGTAAACTAATGATTCAAGCAAATAAGTTTTTGGAAATAGTACCAGACTCCTCTAAGCTCTCTTTAGATCTTAGAGAAATCCAGAAAACAGTACAAAATTATGGTAATATGCTATACTTTGTACCCCAACGAGTTGAAGAAATCCTTAAAAACCAGGAAGAAATTATTGGGATTAAAGGATATTCAAACAAGAATTCAGAAACTAGAACAACAACCAGGTTCTAGTAAAAGAACTTCAGGAGGATGGTTACCACCATCATTTGGTATTGAACCCTTGTTACATCAACAAAGAAAGGCCAGAGTGGTGTCAAAACCGTTGACTGAAGAAGAAAAGATGATCAATCTAATTAAATCTGTCTCAGAAAAGAAATTAATCTGATGACAACTTTAGAAAGGATTGGTCTGGAGGATCTAAAAGAGCTTGCGAAATCTTTCGCAAATCTCAAAGTGGTAGATCTAAAGATGAACACAGCAGGAGGTGAAATACTTGCTATAACTTGGTCATCTTCACAGGAACCACCAAGGGAAAGTGTGGGATCTCAGAATGTAAACATGAGAGAATCTCAATCCGATTTTCATACTGGTGGAGGATCACACCCCTTGGGAACTAGGACAATGAGAAATCAAATTCTCTTGCACCAAACACCCTATGGGAAAACTGTTTTAGATCCTATACATCCTTACGGGGTTATGCTTAACTTTGATGTATTAGATTTCAAAAATAGAGAAGATCTCATAGATGATTTGACATCTACTATAAGAATCGCAGCGGGAACACTTGATCTCAGCAAAGAAGGATTCATTAAACTTTTAGAAATGAGTCTTATGAGATCAGTAAAAATTGCTTGGGACATGACTTCATTAGAAATGAAAGAGTCAGTCCTGGCCGGAGAATCTCTGAGCGAGATAGCCGAAAAAATGGCTACCCTATTTAAATCACAATTTATAAGGGTAGACTATTTCAACAATCAAGATACATAGAAGAGGAAGAAGTATACTCAGGCTCTGTATATTCTTGAATTATACGATATATGTTTAGTGAATGAATACATTATGTTATGCACTAAATATCGATGGAATTCAGGAGTCGAAGAAGATATAGCTATGCAGCTGTTCCTCGCAAAAATGCCAAGTCCCTGGAGAGAAATGCTCATAAGGGAATACGTACTTGGTAATCCGGATACGTTAGCACGAAGAGCCTATTTTCTCAAAGGAAAATTGGCAGAATGGTGTCATATGGCAGCATTACAAAAGAATTACAAACGCTTAAGGGGTATCGACAAAAGAACTCCTTTGTGTTGTAAGGAAAATTATCTGTCAACAATTATTGGAAGTAAACCACAGAAGCATATAAGGAAAAGTTTCAGGACTCATCCTTATGCTCGAACTGGAAGAAGTTCTTGAAAACCAAGAACAATATGATCTAGAAAAAAAGCCAGATCTTACAAATCTGGACAAAGAAGTGGACCATCAAGGAGTAGGATATCATCCCAAGCATCGAGTACATCTCGAAGCACATGAAGAACATCTACGAAGAAAACTTTCAAAAGAACTCATACTCGAGCAAATGAAAGTTTCAAGGATTATAATTGCTGGACATGTGGAGCAATAGGCCATATCTCGACCAACTGTTCAGAAAATGAAAAAAGAGGTATTAAATGTTTCGATCCAACCCCGGATATTGAAGAAGCAGTTTATTACCAAGATCTTATTCAGGTATACCGATTTGAGGACATTGCCTCAGATGAAAGTATATATGAAGAAGAAGTCTTAAGTCAGGGAGAATCTGATGGAACAGAATCTGAATCTGACTGAGGACGAGGTGTTTCGACACGAAACACATGAAGATTTGTCTGGGTTTTTCAGCCAGACAATAATATCTCATAATATGGTCCAAAGGATCATGAGAGAAAATTCTAGTCTACAGAAATATCAAGGATTCTCTGCAGGATAGGTAGAAAAGTTCTTAGGAAGTCTTGGCCTAAGAAATAGAAAGCATCATCAAATCTATAAAGTTTCTATAAAGGAAATGGCAATCCCGATGGAACTTACAGGAAATATAATGGAGATGCAGTTAATTTCTTCTGAAGAAATTAAGGAGGAATTACAAAAACTCAAGATAGAAGTAGCAAGAACTATGTCCTGGATTCATATTGGAGCAATCCAGCTTATGACAAAGGCTGCTTTCAAATAAGGAATAGATTCGTCTATTGATATTGTTATATGCGATAAAAGAATGGGTAATCTACAAGATTCAGTACTGGGAACAATCTCAGGAAATCTCTGCGCAGGAAATATTGTGGGAGTAATCTATCCGAGGATAGCATACAACCTGGCAGATCGAGATTTTAGCCGAGCCTTGACATTGCACCAAAATTTCAAGGAAAAAAGGCTGATGAAAGAAGGTAATAGACCATACTCTATTACTTATCAGATTTCATATGCTCTATCTAATACACATCATTCTGAGTTGTTTATTAGAAATGGGTTCATTGAAATACCCGAGATATTTGGAAAAGTTGCCCAGGCAATTTATCCAGAACGAGGTGAATTTCCTTTAATACAGGAAACAGATATCCAAATACAAGACAAACCGATTCAAAGGAATCAAAGTCTTATATTGGAATCAAGAAAACTATCTTTCCAGGGAGATAGAATTACAAGTTACAGATGGGGAAAAACACCTATTCAATAAACCCAACAGGAGCCGAAAAGCTTTTCAACCATGGGAAAGCTCAGATGCCCAGAAGGGTGGAAGGAAGTAGAAATAATATTTGATATTACAAAGCAAATGAATCAATTTCCTTGTAATTCAATATACTATTTGGAACAACCGATGATAGGAACTTTCCAAGGACTGATTAATATCGGAGAATTGGAAGTTCATATTCAAGGGATTCCAGGGAAGGAATCAGACCGCCTGATTCTTGGACTAGAGTATCTCGAGGAACACAAACATTGGAAACGACTAGAGTATGGAATGGAGTTTATGACAGATGATAAGATGTGGAAAATACAATGACCACAAGTCCATTCTCCATATATATTCTAGTAGGAATGTTATATGAACAATATAAGGCAGAATATTTTGCTGCTCATATTGATTCAGGTGCTGGAATCTGTACAGCAAAACGAGGAGTTTTTCCAAATAATTTGGAAGAAGAATTACCAAAGATTGCTGGAAGAGATTTTTTCAGAAAAATCTTAATCTTATGTAAAGAGATTAAGATGACCGAAATCATGATTGACAGTGCCGAACAAACATCTTGGTACAAGGTAAAAACACCACCAATTTATTTTCATGATACAAGAGCTGACATATTATTAGGAAATAATTTTCTACAAATGTTCAAGTCCTATACTCAAGAAAATGAGACTAGAAGATTAGTGTTCACAACACCCTGTGATCACAAAATCATAGTCCAGAGACTACGAGAGGCATTTTACAGAAAATTGCCGATCCAGTTTCACAGCAAGCGTGGCGATGAAGAAAAACTTCTAAACCCAAAAATGAAGGATTCTAGACGGTTTGGAGAAACAATGCTCCAGTTAAGAGCAGACAAAGTACTCCAACCAGAAGATATAGAATGCCTTAAGATAACTCTACAAACGAATGAAGTAGAGTTCGAATCTAAGGTATCATTGGAAGATGTCAAGAAAAGGATCAAGGAAAATTACAATGAAGATCCCTTGGCATGGTGGGACAGAAATCAACTCAAAGCTTGCCTTAAAATTATGGAAGGCAAAGAGTATGAATTTGTCTGTTGCAAGCCTATCCCAATGAATATAATTGATCAAAGGGATATGCAGATTATAATCAAGGAACATTTGGACATTGGTTTGATCAAAGCAGGTATGTCACCATATAGCAGTCCATGTTTTCTGGTAAGAAATCATGGTGAGATAAAACGAGGAAAACCCATATTAGTAATTAATTATCAAGAAATTAATAAGATTTTGGAGTTTGATGGATATTCTATACCTAGTAAAGAACACTTGATTAGTTGCATACGCAACGCCAAGATATTCTCTAAGTTCGATTGCAAGTCTGGATTTTATCAAATTCGGATGCAGGAAGAAAGCAAGAAATTCACAGCTTTCTCCACACCCTAAGGACATTATATCTGGGAAGTATTACCAATGAGATTGGCTAATTCACCACAGATATTCCAAAGAAAGATGGATAATCTTTTTAAAAATTATTTCAAATATATATTTGTCTATATTGACGATGTTTTAATAGCATCTAAAAATATGGAAGAACATGTTAAATACTTGGAGATTTTCTCTAAGGTTTGTAAAAAAAGAAGGGCTGGTTTTATCTGAAAAGAAAGCAGTCATTGCAACAAGAAAGATTGAATTCCTCTGAATTGAAATCGATGAGTCAGGAATAATTCTACAAGACCACATAGTCGAAAAGGTGCAAAATTTTCCAGAAAGTCTCAAAGACAAGAAACAACTTCAAAGTTTTCTGGGAGTTGTTAATTTTGCTGGGATGTTTATAAAAAACCTAGCAAAACACAGGAAAGTGTCTAGTCCATTATTGAAAAAAGATGCAAGATTTATATGGACAAAAGAACACACAGAAGACTTGGCTATTTAAAGGAGATTTGTAAGAATCTTCCAAAAATGGATATTCCTCAAGATGAAGATGATCTGGTATTATATACCGATGCCAGTGATCATTGGTGGACAGCAGTTCTTACGAAGCTCACACCAGAGGGAGAACAACCATGCAGATATTGTGGTTGTTTATTCTCAAATGCAGAAGCCATCAGATGACATATCAACGAGAAGGAATTTTATGCAGTAAAAAGGGCGTTTGAAAAATGGCCATTATTTTTACTTGCAAAGAAATTTACTTTGAAAGTTGATAACACACATGTAAAGGCTTTCTTAAGGAATAGAATTGAGTCTAAACCTGAGAAGGCCAGATAATTAAGATGGCAGACACTATGTCAGAATTATATTTTTGATATTGTGATAATAAAATCTCATGAAAATATTCTTGCAGATTTTTTAACAAGAGGGACAGCGGTGATATCGATGTCATCATCAAGATGTAGGGGCATTTGAGGGAACACCTTGAAATGCTTCAAAACGAGTTTAACAAGCTGATCTTAAACGCAGTAGTTGCAGGAAGACTACAACAAGCCGATAAAAGAGTTGTCTCTGATCGAATTACAGGATGTTTACAAGCCTATACTCAGTTATGGTCTGTAACACAAAGGCCTATCCTCCAAGGCATTGAGAAGCCATTGGTTTCCCAAATGGAGAGTTTTAGAGTACATGACTCTATACCTGGAGCAGGGGATTCAAATACCTCTAGCACAAGTGTTAAGTCGGGATCATCTCCAGATGAGTCAGCTGAAACAAAAATTGAGACTCCTGATCCTTATCTTGAGTCCTCAAGTCAACCCTTCACCTCGGGGATTGAAGAGGGAGAGATCAACCTTAGGCCTCGTACTGACAAAGACAAATATAAGGTTGATACTAATGAAGTTGCAATTTCTCCATTTCAGGTTTACCAACAGAACTGGGAGAAATTAAAAACAAGAGTTGTCATTAACCCAGCTACCAATAGGGTTGATGTTTCAGGGAAATATCCTAGGATATAGATGAAACCTAATTCATATCCCAAGGAGGTCAAAGCCTGGTATGAATTCGGGGCTCTTGCCTCAGTTTATACCATTTCACCCAGCTTTTCGGAAATTTCAGAATTCTCTAAATGGATTCAGGAAGCTGTTCATGAAACTTGGGCGAATAAAGATTATTTGTCCAGATGAGATGTTTTGGAGCTATACTTTTTCAGTGCAGCACCAAAACCAGCAGGGAAAGGCTCACACGAAGCCTTTCATTTCATCAAGTTAAGGAGGCCAAATACAAATATTCAGAAATTTATCAAGGACCCTCCGACAGAAGAAACACCCCTGGTTGCTTCAATAACTGAAGACGATATTTCAACCAGAAGAGCATGGGGTTTATGGGTCTGTTTCACTGAGATGAACAAAGTCAAGTTTCCATTTAAGTTTTACCAAAATTCTTTAAATGGATCGTTCCTGTTAAACACAATGACAGGAAAAACTACAAGTTTTGCAGAAGAAATATTTGAAAAGAAAAGAAATCTTATGTGGAACAGCAAGCTGCCGGCAAGTAAAGAAACTCGCCGAAAATTCTGTAATATGGCACATGTAGGAAGATGGTCAGAAAACATCTACCCTTAATGCCAGAATCAGAAAGAACCAGAGTTCGGTAAAGGTTTCAAACCGAGATCTGATCGAAAACATTTCACCGAAACAAGGACAAGTGGGGAAGGACCACAAGCATTTTCCTCGAGGATACAAAAAGCCAAAGATTCCTCGACAAAGCTAAAAGAGACATGTGATCATTCCACTGAGAAAAAGAAGAACCACCATGTGAAAAACCATGTGAGTGAAATTCAAAGACCACCAATAATCGGTGGTAAAAGAACAAGGACCACCAATAATAGGTGGAAAATGACAAAGAACATTGGATTCCTTATCTTTAAAGATAAAGAAAATATGATAAAAAGACAAGAAAACTGGACCCAAAAAATCATACTATAAATAAGGATAAATGGGAACCAGTAAAACACACCAGAAAGAAACCTAAAGAAAATATATGACGCATATCTGAGGGTTTTAAAAAGAAGGATCAAATACAAGAGAAAAGAGATGAAAGCTCTTAGCGAGCTAGTAAAACATTTCCAGGAAGAAGGAAATAAAATTACAGTGGATCTCTTTCAAACTCATCTTTACTGGTATCACGGAGAAATAAAAGAAGACGAGAAGCTGATGTCTAGATTAATAATCTAGAAAAGACAAGGAGGGACCATCCTGAGAGGACCACTCAACCACTACATGGTCCTAAGGCAAGCTGTAAAGGTTTATCAAGATTTGGAATCCGAGTTTCAAATCCGATGAAACCTTCTATAAATAAGGCAGGAAAGAAGAAGTGAAGATCATCGAACATTTTCCTCATTTCTTTCAACAATAAATTGTAATATTTATCTTTCTAGTTTATGTGTTGTTCAAGTTCGGCTACTATAAGTAGCTAAACAAGTTTCTCCTCCTCTACAGTAGGTTTCGATGTAATAAATAAATGTTTGTGTTTGAATAAAAGAGATCTTCGCTCTTATCCTCTCTCATGTATTATTTTCAAAATTTTATCTTTTATTGTACACCCTAAGGTAGGAAACGAATTAAGGTTGTGCTAAGTGCTGCTGAAGGAATCTACGTCGGTAACCATCGGTTGCGATCGCGTGGTTGGACTGTAAGGAGCAGTTCGTAAAATACGGTGGATATAACCCCGTGGCACTCTGGTCAAAAAGGTAAAAGATTTAATTTATTTTACGGAAACATGATGAGTCCTTAAGGGAGTTAAATATGTTTAAAAGGAGATTACTGTGCTTTTAAAAAAGAAGAAGTCAAAAATTTAAAAGATGAATTTTAGAAGGCTATAAACTTAAATGTGTTGAAAAATATATTTAAAATGAGTGTATTGAATATTTGAATGTTGAAAATAAGAGTTGTAAATATTGAAAATTAGTGTGTGATGATGTAGGTAATGATGTATTTTATTTTTGGATTATTTGTAAAGATTTCCTATAAATAGATCTCTCATTTGTGAAGAAAATCACAATTGAGTAGAGAGAAAAATATTATAAAGTGTGTAGTTTGGTAAATTTTGAGAGTTTGAGATTTTTACTTTTTACCATAATTTTTTTTTTCACAACACGTTATCAGCACGAAGCTCTAAAAGTCCTCCATCCTTTTCCAAGCTCCAAACAGAAGAAAAAAGGTAACAAAAGTAATAATATTTATTTTACTGTTATTTATTTATTGTGTATATATTTAATATATAATATAATGTTATTACTAGAAATAATAAAAATAAATTTTTCAAAAACTTGTTATAAATCCTGGGAGTATGTTAAGACGACATTCCACACTCCCGGTAAGGGATACGACAAGTATAAAAACCTATAAGATTTTTAAACAAAATAACTTACGACACCTCATTATAATAATGTGATATGATATACATAATTATTTAAACATGATTAATATTATATTCACCATATTATTACCATAAAAGTATACAAATACATACATTTATTTTTTGTACACCAACGGTCATAAACGGTAACAAAACGGCTAGTTTTTGCCCTATAAATATCATCTCACAAACACATTCAATCACTCCAACTTTCTCTTCTTCTCTAAAAATTATTCTTCATCAAATTTTTCGAAGAAAAAAAGAAGATGACTTTCTCAAAGTTATTTTTAATTATTTTGGTTATCATACTCATGAGTCTTTTATTTATCGGAGAATATCCTCCTCGTGTGTTTTCTTTATTTTTACAAATACTCGTACTTGTTGTTTATCCATTACTTTGTATTGCAATATTCATTAACTAATAAAATACATCGTAATTTTTTTAGTACCACCATGTCAAACTTGGCAAAACTCGAATTCATTGCTCTTGATATCACGGAAAAAAATTATATGCCATGGACTCTCGATGTATAAATGCATCTTGAGTCATTGGGTCTAAATGAGACCATAAAAGAAAATGGCATATCGACATCCCAAGAAAAGGCAAAAGCCATGATATTTTTGCGTTGGCATCTCATGGCTTTGTGGAAGGGATTAAAAGAAAGATTCAAACAAATGAATTTAGTGAGAAATCATCAGGCACGACCCACTGGTTCAACGGCATTTCCTGAAGTAAATGTCGTAAGCAAAAATGAATTTAAATCTGGAAACCAAAATCAAAGTTATAAACAAGATTTTGGTCGAGGACGAAATCGAGGTCGTGGTCGTGGATGTGGACGTGGAAGTGGTCCTGGTCGTGGTCGTGGACGCGGCCGTGGTTTTGAAAATAATCGAGATAGTTACTTTTATAACTCATCTCAAAAGAACGTCCCAAACCATCCACAGAAAAGGCATCATGAAAATATGAGTGTTAATGAGAATCACTCAAAAAGATATGAAAGTTCTTATTTCATATGTGGTACTTCAGGACATTGGTCCCATATTTGTCGAGCCCCTGAGCATCTTTGTAAACTTTATAAAGAATCATTAAAGGAGAAAGAAAAGGAGACCAACTTCACTGAACAAAGTGAACCTTTGAGTGATTCAACTCATTTTGATGCTGGAGATTTTCTGATTGATTTCTCAGACAATGATCAATTTGCTGGTGGAATAAATATGTAAAATATTTTATGTACCCATATGATAATGTTTTATTGTGTGCTATATTTTTGCATTTTATTGTCAGTAATTTTATTTCATTGCATATATTTTTTGAAGTTGAAATATGGAAAATACTATGAGCAAAGCTGAAGTTTGCATACCCGATAGTGGTACAACGCACACTATCCTCCGAGATAAAAGATATTTCTTGGAACTAAAACCAACAAAAACAAGGGTGAATACAATATCAGGTCATGTAGACTTGATTAAAGAATGTGGTAAAGCACAATTTTTGTTACCTAATGGTACAAAATTTTTTATCAATGATGCTTTATATTCACCACAATCGAAAAGAAATTTGTTGAGTTTTAATGATATATATTCTCATGGGTATGATACTCAAACAATGAATGAAGGGAATAAGAAATATATGTGTCTTATCACATATAAATCAGGAAAGAAATATGTGATTGAAAAACTACCAATGCTCCCTACTGGATTGCATTATACACATATAAGTCCGATTGAATCAAACATGGTAGTTGATAATTCTTCAATATTAACCAATTGGCATGATCGATTGGGACATCCTGGTTCAACAATGATGCGAAAAATTATAGAAAATACACATGGCCATCCGCTGAAAGACCAGAAGATCTTTCAGAATAATAAGTTTCAATGTAAAGCATGTTCTCTTGGAAAACTTATTATAAGACCATCACCAGCCAAAATCCAAACTGAATCATCAATGTTTCTTGAACGTATTCAGGGTGATATTTGTGGACCAATCCATCCACCATGTGGACCATTCAGATACTTTATGGTATTGATTGATGACTCCAGCAGATGGTCACATGTATGTTTATTGTCAACTCGAAATGTTGCATTTGCAAGATTACTTGCTCAAATAATAAAATTGAGGAATCAATTTCCCGATTATACAATCAAGAAAATTAGACTTGATAATGCTGGTGAATTTACTTCCCAAACTTTCAATGATTATTGTATGTCTATGGGAATCATTGTTGAGCATCCTGTTGCTCATGTACATACACAGAATGGATTGGCTGAATCATTGATTAAACGTCTGCAAATGATTGCTAGACCAATGATTATGAAAACAAAGCTCCCTATTTCTATATGGGGACATGCAATTTTACGCTGCTTCATTAATTCGCATCAGACCAAGTGCATATCATAAATACTCCCCATTGCAGCTTGCATTTGGTAAAGAACCAGACATTTCTCATATGAGAATTTTTGGATGTATGGTGTATGTGCCTATTGCACCACCGCAACGAAAGAAAATGGGACCTCAAAGAAAAGTTGGAATTTATATCGGTTATGATAGTCCATCAATCATTCGATATCTTGAACCTCAGACAGGCGACGTGTTCACAGCACGTTTTGCTGATTGTCATTTTAATGAGGAAATCTTCCCAATGTTAGGGGGAGAACAGAAACATACCGAAAAGGAAATTACATGGCATGTATCATCATTGTTACATCTGGATCCAAGAACAAAACAATGTGAAAAAGATGTACAACAAATTGTACACTTGCAAAGAATAGCCAATCAAATACCAGATGCATTTGCTGACACAAAAGGGGTAACTAAATCATATATACATGCTGCAAATGCCCCTGCTCGAATTGAAATTCCAAAGAAACAAATTGAAGATACTCATAATGTCATTAAACGCCTGAAGCGTGGAAGGCCAGTCGGTTCCAAGGATAAAAATCCTCGAAAAAGAAAATTTATAGAGAAACACGATGATCACAAAATAAAGAATGATGTTCCTGAAGAAACACATGATGATCACAAAATAGAGAATGGTGCTCCTGAAGAAACATATGATGATGAAAATATTCTGTCAGAACCACAAACTGACGAGAATCATGAAATCTCTATCAATTACATTAATACTGGAAAAATATGGAACCGAAAAGATATAGAAGAAATTGATGATATATTTTCTTATAATGTGGCAATCGACGTCATAAATGATAATGAAGATCATGAACCAAAATCTTTTGGTGAATGTAAAAATCGGCAGGATTGGATAAAATGGAAAGAAGACATCCAGGTTGAATTGGATTCGCTAAATAAACGTAATGTTTTTGGACCTATAGTCCTTACACCTGAAGGTGTAAAACCTGTTGGATACAAATGGGTTTTTATTCGAAAGCGAAATGAGAAAAATGAAATAGTGAGATATAAAGCTCGACTTGTTGCACAAGGTTTTTCTCAAAGGCCTGGAATTGATTATGAAGAAACGTATTCTCCCGTGATGGATGCAATTACGTTTCGGTATTTGATTAGCTTGGCGGTATCTGAAAATTTAGAAATGCGTCTTATGGATGTTGTTACAGCTTACTTATATGGATCACTTGATAGTAATATATATATATGAAAATCCCTGAAGGATTTAAGATGCCTGAAGCACAAAGTTCAAAACACATGGAATGTTATTCTGTGAAATTACAAAGATCATTATATGGGTTAAAGCAATCAGGTCGAATGTGGTATAATCGACTAAGTGATCACTTGATGAAAAATGGATATGTAAATAATTCAATATGCCCTTGTGTTTTCATTAAGAAAACAACATCCGGATGCGTAATTATTGCTGTATATGTTGATGATTTAAACATCATTGGAACGAATAAGGAAATTCAAGAAGTTGTGTCATACTTGAAGGAAGAATTTGAAATGAAGGATCTTGGAAAAACCAAGTATTGTCTGGGTTTACAAATTGAACAAAAAGAATGTGGAATGTTTGTTCACCAGACAAATTATACAGAAAAGATCCTTAAACGTTTTAATATGGATAAATCAAATCCTTTAAGTACTCCAATGGTTGTTAGATCATTAAACATAAAAAATGATCCATTCCGACCATGTGAAGAAGATGAAGATATTCTTGGTCCAGAAGTACCATATCTAAGTGCTATCGGTGCCCTTATGTATCTTACAAATTGTACAAGGCCTGATATATTTTTTGCCGTAAATTTGTTGGCAAGATTTAGCACATATCCAACAAAGAGACACTCGAACGGAATTAAACATATATTCCGTTATCTACGAAGAACGACAGACTTGGGACTTTTGTATTCAAAAGATGCTAATCCAAGTATAATTGGTTATGCCGATGCTGGATACTTATCTGATCCACACAAGGCACGTTCCCAAACTGGATATGTTTTGACTCGTGGAGGCACTGCAATTTCTTGGCGTTCACAGAAACAAACGCTCGTAACAATTTCATCAAATCATGCCGAGATTATTGCACTACATGAAGCAAGTCGTGAATGTGTGTGGTTAAAATCAATGACCCAACATATCCAAATCTCATGCGGATTATCATTCGACGAGAAGCCTGTGATACTATATGAACATAATGCTGCATGTGTTGCTCAAATGAAAGAAGGATACATAAAAAGCGACAGAACTAAACATATTCCTCCTAAGTTCTTCGCATTCACCAAGGAGCTTGAGAAGAATAAATGTATTGATGTTCGTCACATTCAATCAAGTGAAAACTCATCAGATCTCTTCACAAAGGCACTTCCTACGTCAATATTCAGAAAGCACATATATAATATTGGGATGCGCAATCTACGAAATTTGTGAAGAATTGTTCGTGTCAACATGAGGGGGAGTTTACGTGACTGCACTCTTTTTCCCTTGCTATGGTTTTTATCCCAATGGGTTTTTCCTAGTAAGGTTTTTAACGAGGCAGTATAAAAACACGTAATGAAGACAATCATTATGATCATCATCACAAGAGGGAGTGTTGAAAAATATATTTAAAATGAGTGTATTGAATATTTGAATGTTGAATATTTGAATGTTGAAAATAAGAGTTGTAAATATTGAAAATTAGTGTGTGATGATGTAGGTAATGATGTATTTTATTTTTGGATTATTTGTAAAGATTTCCTATAAATAGATCTCTCATTTGTGAAGAAAATCACAATTGAGTAGAGAGAAAAATATTATAAAGTGTGTAGTTTGGTAAATTTTGAGAGTTTGAGATTTTTACTTTTTACCATAAATTTTTACTTTTTCACAACAAAATGCCCCTATTTTTTGTATTCTATATTCTCTTTATCATTTTTTCTCTAACTTATTGTCAAATTTAACCAATTATCAATTCTTATTAAATTAGGCATAAATTAAGCGTTGCATTTATTCTAAGTATGCATTGCATTAAAATCTTGACTTTATCGTCAAATAATAATAGAAAATTCCAGATATACATTTCATGTTATACTCGAGCTTACATTTTACATGATAAATTTAAAAAGTATCATTGAATCCAATTACATCTTTTTTATTTTTTATATTCTTTATTACCCTTGAAAATGAAAAATTGCATCATGAATGTCACATTATCATATAAAATATTTATGATAAATTAATGGATGCTCTTCCATGCCATGGGAATAAGCTATTTAGTGTACAATTGACGTGCATAAATATTTAGTATTAACTGATATTATATTAGAATTTAGAAAGGTCTAGTCAATTTATTTCACAAAATTTAATAATTTGAACATCTATAAAATCTTCGTGTTGTTTACTTTCTACAAAACTTGTTTTCCGTATTCTAATTTTTCTCACAATGTACTTTTTTCAAGAATATAAAATTATCAACAATAATTTGTATCTAATTTCGAGCAATTTATCTTGACGTTTGTTCCGTTTATATTGCTCCTACACATAATCTGAACACATATGCTCAGGGCATTTTTTTTAAAAAAACATTGATTTGATAATTACACGATAATAACCTATTAATTATTTCGGTTCGCTGATGTGATGTAACCATATTAATTCGTAATTATTACATTGCATTTTCTTTTATTAAAAAATTTGCATACATTTTTTCGAGTATAATTTATGATGGGTGATTTTGATTTCATTTTGTTAGAAAAACTTTTTACAAATTATAAAACAATGATGTTTTGCAAAAATATTACATACATGATGATCACGAAGAACATTTTTGGATGCATTTGGGCATACGGATTTGAAGCAATGAATTTCAAATCAATTTGATTGTCTAGATGAATTTATTTATGCTCGATGAATTTCAAAACCACTCATTTGTTAATCAATGTCGATTTAATTGTAATTGAGATAGTTTTGAAATAATATGATCTGTTCTTAGGTGTGAGCAAGATTTCGGTAAAATCGAACTAACCGACCGAACCCAGTCAATTCGAAAATTCGGTTCGATTACGGTTTTCAAAATTTTGAAATCGGTTAACCGAATTAATCGATATAATAAATAATATTATTTAATAAATTTTTATTTTTTAAATCAATATATATATATATATATATATATATTAATTTTAAAATCAATTTTAATTCTAATATATGGTCTCATTTTTATTTCGCTAATCGAATTTTTCGTTCACTGATTTGGTTCGATCTAGAACCAAACTCATCGAATGCTCACCCCTGTCTGTTCTTGCCAATCAAATCATTTGTCCCGTACAAACATCATTGTGACACAACGAATTAGTCCAAATTGGGTAACCGGGCATTTGCTTGAATCAGGGCATAGGCACGCTTTCATTTCGAAAGAAACTAAAAACGTGTTTTCATTATATTCTTAAACCGTGTCTCTCTATCTCTATGCAACAAAGGGCAGGGGAAAAAAAACTTGGCAGACCCCAATTTCCTCTCTCTAAAGAAACCAAACAAGTCCTAAAAAACATATTCGGAACACCCTCCTTTGTATATCTCTCTCTCTCTAAAAAGTTTTTCCCATTCCTCATCCGCACATCATCGAACACAACACCGCCGAATATAATCCAGTTACGTTTGTTCCTACTTAATCGATTTGATATCCTTAATCCGCTACGCAATCGGCCTGCGGATTGGCGCCTTCAATCTGGTCCCGAGGTCTCGTATCATTCGTGAGCAAAAACCTGAGCATCTGTACCGTTTTGAAAACCTCTGTTTCCCGCCGCCGGATGTACAGTTATTACCCGTAAACAGTCTCCCGTGCTGCGCACGAGTGTAAGCCGTCGCGCGCCACTGGATTGACCGAAATACCCTTGACCGGATTGCTCCAATTTCCCTCCTCCCTTTTTGTTGCGTGTGCTAACTGTGAAGGTTAGTTTTCCGGGAAGGAATTGAACAGTCAGTTCGTCTGTTTCGACCGAGATGAGTTTCAGTTCGAATTAGGGTTTGCTCCCTCGTAGATTTAGGGTTTTTTTTGCATCGGTTTTGGTCGCGGCCTTTCCCTACGTAGTTTCGGCGGATTCCAAGTGTTAAGTGGCCGATCCATGTGTTTCACCTTGATTTTTTTTAAAAAAATTGGATGTCAATTACGTGGGCCATTCTTATAATCATTCAAATTCAAATTAGCGAACACAACTTTCCTTAAACATTCGAAATAAATCTTCTATTTCGATTCATCAGCATCACTACATGCTGTCACACTCGCTTTGTATCGTAATTTTGTGGACAAGTTAATATCATTTCCTTGCTTTCAATTAGCTGGTGATATTCTGCTATTCAATTTTTAGGTACTCGGCCAAAGAAAAGGGCATGTCATTTTTTAGGAATTTTCCAGGTGAAATGACAGAACATATTGAATTGAACGATAAAAACCATTCACAGCAGATGGCAGTTAATAGTAATAGAATACATGAGAATGTAGCCATGAACAACGAGGAAATACCAAAACCTACACCAAGTCACGATAATGGAGAACATGATGGCAAACATTTGAGAGGAGGAGATACACAGTCACCTATGAGAAGAATGGCTGTGGGTGGGAAGTGGGGTTCGAGTTTTTGGAAGGATTGCCAGCCCGCTGCATCACAGTCTGGGGAGGAGTCTAAAAGTGTTGCAGAAGATAAAGGGTCTGATTTGGAGGAATCATCTGATGGTGCAGAAGATAAGATGGAATCTGAAAACTATGATATGAGACAAAAGAAAGTGACTGGCAAGGGATATCAAATTGTTCCTGCAGATGAGATGTTGTCTGACGAGTACTATGAGCAGGATGGAGACGAGCATAGTGATACGCCAAATCGTCGCAGAATTATTAACCAATCAAGTGGGTTTAGTTTGAGGCTGCCGCCTCGACCTGTTTCTTCGAGTGGTATAATTGGGAAATCAAAATTGTCGAAGGCTAACAGGTATGGTCATGAAGATGCTTTCGAAGATGACGACGACGACGACGACAAAGACGGTAATTGTTTTTTCCGCTCTCGAATATTTTTTTATAATTCTATATTTCTGTAATGATTGTGGCCAAAGACTGCTATTTGGCTTGTAGACATCAGTATCATAGTTAATTAGATTTCTTGTTCTCAGGAGATGACCCTGATGATGCTGACTTTGATCCGGATTTTGGAGCCGGTGGCGAGCACTGGGGAACCAAGGTCCTCTATAATACATTGATGTAGCTGATGCCTACTTGCTATAATTGCAATTGTTGTGGCTTAATTGCAGGGCTGAGTGAGTTAATTATATATATATATATATATTTCTGGAACTATAGTATGATTTGGTGGCACTCTGTTGGCTGTCATTATAAAGAAAAGTTATATTGGCCTTACCTTGTGATTGTTATATTGTGGCCATTCTTTGTAGATTCTTTTGGCCTTTATGTTACTTTTATTAGTCACTTTTAAACAAGGCTATTTGCACATCCGAAACATAAAATTATTGTCTGCAAAAGTTGCTCTGGGTCTCTATATTAAAAGTAGCACTTGTCTCATATAGAGGACCTGAGGTATTAATAATTTTTGAAGCAGGTTACATGAAATATTGATTTTTTTTTAATTTGAACGCACTGGGCTATTTACTTCTTTTTTCCTTTCCCCTACTGAAATGGTGACCTTGTTGGTGTGAGGAACATTTATCATTCATGGAGAATGTATCAAATAGCTAGGATGGAACTATGGTGCATACTTAGATGCGTGCAAATAGACAACACAACGTAAGAATAAACCTAGGGTTGGTTGGAATTGTTTTTTACTTGTTAAGAGACTCACATCCGAATTTGTAATTTCCTCACCACTTAAAAAGTTATTTGTAGGATGTATAATGGAAGATGATTATTAAATTTTGTTTCTAAGACTGCTGTAGTGTATATACTATTGGTATAATTATAGTATGCTATTGTGGTTTTCTTATTCTTCTTGTACCGATGCTTTTGTTCTCTACTAACGTGTAATATAGTTTGTTTTGCCTTACATAAGAGCTTAGATGCATGAAGGAAACCTAACGAGTATGGTATGTGGATTAATGGATATGAGGAAATTGATACTTTGTTCACTTAACTAGTATGATAGTGGTATATTGTATATGAGTTTAACTACTTGTGCTTACTACACATGTATATGTGGGGGTGTACGATTTTGATTTTATTGGCTCAAGCTCGAACTCGAACTCGAGTATCAAATTTCAAGCTCGAGCTCGACTCGTGAAAATATCGAGTTACTCGAGCTCAAAAAGCTTAGTTACATAATTTTAGGGTTTAAATTGTTTATTTTACATGGATAAAAATACCTTTAAATTTTATATCTTTTAAAACACAATGATATATAGTTACTTGAGTAGATTGCGAGCTATTCTATTAGAAATAATTAAATAATGAGAGCTATTCTATTAGAAATAATTAAATAATGAGAGCTATTCTCAAGTGAATAATCGAGCTACTCGACTTTTCTCGAGCTCGGGCAAATCAAGCTCGAACTTGATCGAATATTAAATTTCAAACTCGAGCTCAACTCGTGAAAATATCAACTTACTCGAACTCGAAAAGCTCGAAAATGTTAGTAACATAATTTTAGGGTTTAAATTGTGTATTATACGGACAAAAATACTGATAAATTATATATCATTTTAAAAACAATAATATATAGTTACTCGAGTAGTTTGCGAGTTATTTGACTTGAAACAATTAAAACTCGAACTTGTCTCGAGTGAAGAATCGAGTACTCGAACTCGACTCAAACTCGGTCAAATCAAGCTCGAGTCGAGTTTGGACCGAGTTGCTAGACTCGCTTGCACCCTTAAATAAATGAATCCACATCACAGCATGTCTTCGGGACATTTTGAAGAATGGATGTGAGTTGCCTTCCGTCTTGAGAAGACATTGTTTAAGTAGATTACACTTCTCATTTTAAGCGTTCACAATTGCCAAGTTTTGTGTCTGTGCGGCAGTATGTGCATCTTTGTTTTCTAAATCATGATTTTTGTTTCTCTCTCTTTAAATATAAAGTTAAAAGTAATTTTGCTTATTGAGTGGATCTGTTAGTTTTCTGTGTTTTATAGTGACATTGATGGAGCTATGACACAATTGTTCTGTTTGGTATTAGCTAATTAATACGTGTTCAATTCTGCAGCATGTTCCTTTGAAAAAAATAATTTCTGTCCAAGTGTGAGGATGTTCTGTGTTTTACTAGGTATGATGTGATCTTAGGGACTTTTCTTTTCTTATCTCCAGGATAGAGATGAAGATTGGGATGCTGAAGAATCTGATGAAGAAGATAATGTTAAGGATGATGATTTGGATATCTCTGACGACGATGACATCTACATAAAGAAAAATAGGGCCAAGAATTCAGTGAAGGGTGGCCGAACTTTGAAGTCCACCAGGGAAAGATCGCTTGCACCGTCCGCTCGGCGAAAGACAGGCAGAACTGTTATTGAGGAAGATGAAAAGGAATCTTCTGCCGAGTACTCAGAATATTACAGTGATGGTGGTTTTAGAAGTGCAAGGAGAGATCCTACTGCACGTAGAAAGATTGGAGGTTGGTCTGTTTCGATGAAAACTTCTGTTCGGAACAATGAACCACGAACTTCAGGTCGTTCAGTGCGGAAAGTATCATATGTTGAGAGTGATGAAAGTGAAGATCTTGATGAAGGGAAAAAAACACATAAGGTGTGTTAATGTTTTTGAAATCACAGTTAAACACTAGCACAGAAGTTCCTTAAGTGATGGTAAATTATTCTCACTGTTGCATCCATATTTTTTACTTGTTAAAAAATCATTATTTTGTGGTTTTAAGTATTTAGAATTTTAGCCCGGCCATCTAAATTTAAAGACCTTAAGTTGCATTATCAGTTATAGTTAGGCTGATCTAATCTTACCATTTTTTGTGGACCTTGATTATTAATTCATA
The DNA here is from genome assembly GCF_025594145.1 of Primulina tabacum. Taxonomy (NCBI): domain Eukaryota; kingdom Viridiplantae; phylum Streptophyta; class Magnoliopsida; order Lamiales; family Gesneriaceae; genus Primulina; species Primulina tabacum. Next base: position 51,412,747 of record NC_134550.1, read on the forward strand.
CGGTTGATAGATAGGTAATTTTGGTTTTTTCCTTTGACACTGTTCCATCAGTAGAAGTAATATAGGCTGTTGTAATTTGGTCACAGTGTGTGGAAATTCTGATGATGTTTTCCCCTTCTTCAGAATTTCCTTTCTTTTCACATTATACTGTAGAATCTAAAAAAGGGGGATATGTTTGAGTGAGTCTCATTATACAATATGTTTTTTTTTTCTATTTGGGTATTTCTTTACAATGTTGTTGACATTTACTTAGTTGAACTGTCTTTTTTATCTTCTGAGTGACTTTTCTTGGCTTGTGGAACATGCTAAGCGAACGGCTTTTCTGTTTATCATCTTTCCTTCTTAGAGTTGTCCTCCCTTCCAAAGGATATCTTCATTTGGCTGTTATTAACGAAATGAACGATTTATAGATCGTAGCAGATAGATTTGCTACTTTCACAAACATATAATGGTGAAATCAGCCATCGTTGCATGATTTATTTGATGCACTTCTGTAATGCAATGATCAAATAAATGATGTGGTTAGCAAAAGTAATTCTGTTGTAGTGAGTGGGGACATCATCTGACTTGTATATTCATTATTGCTTTGCTTTTTTGTTTGTTTGTTTGTTTGTTTTTTTTTCTTTCCTTTGTTTTAGATTTGTTAAGATTCATGGATATGTTACTATTTTAGACCTTATTTCATCAAGTTCTTCATGATGTTGTGTTGATCACTATTATATTTTTCAAGGAGGAGATTGAAGAAGATGATGGTGATGCAATTGAGAAGGTATTGTGGCATCAACCAAAGGGTATGGCTGAAGAAGCTTTGAGAAGTAATAAATCAATTGAGCCTGTGGTTTTGAGCTATTTGTTTGACTCAGAGCCAGATTGGAATGAGATCGAGTTTTTAATAAAATGGAAAGGCCACTCTCATTTACATTGCCAATGGAAACCACTCTCTGAACTACAGAATGTAAGATTCTAAAATCAGCTGCTGAAGTAAGACTTACTTGACAGTAAACTCTGGTAGTGAGAGTTAATGTGAACTACTGTTTACAAAGCATTTTCATAAATTGAAAAACATATTGGGTAATTGCAACCCTTAAACATACACCTTTGGCACCGTGTACCGACAACAAATTTGCGCATTGCATCCTGATAGTGTTTTTTAATCGTAAAATATTAATGCATTTCTTTAAATTTCTTAAAACTAAACAAACTTATTATAAATCTTATCATATAATTTATTTCTTGATAATATTTGGCTAGTTAGTAATTATTGTTATAATGTTTCTGCAACTAATTAGTTTGACTGCTAGACTGTATGTTTATTTGAGTAAAGATGAGAGAAATTGTTCAATAGACTTTACAAACAAATAAAATTCAACATTTGATCAACTAGCACACGTTTATAGATGATGTCTTGTATATGCTTTTTTTTAATCTCATAATTTTTAGATCGAGGTTTTATAAATTTTTGTGTGTTTTTACAAATGTCACTGTAATAGAAAGAGAGGGTAGTGAATACAAGGTACATAACAATATTGAGGGTTACGTAAAGTGAATGGATATATGCAAATTTATGATTAAATTCAAATGTCTTAGCTGACATAAATAATTAAATTCAGCTGTGATTTTTATTATTGAATAAAATTATATATTGGATGAAGCATGTATGAGCGCGCACAATTTATTAACCTAATAATCAGACAAATAAAAAAATGAAATGGATTAAAATAATTAGTTGAAAACAATGTTATTATACAGTTTCACTCAATTGTTAGTATTAGTGCAAGAATATAGTTTTTATAAATTTCGAGTTATTTTATTTAGGTTTTAAGACAATATTATTGAACTTATTTTTTTCATTTATTTCAAGTATAAGTGTTTTGACTATTTCTGAAGCGCAATTTTTGTTTTATGGGAGTGCAAAGTGCTTGAATCTAATTTTGGGCTGCATTATGCTAATGGTGTGTATTTAGGTGGTGTAATGTTTTCTTGGTCATCTTTCTGTGACGTCCCGAAGGATGCTTAATATTTTGGTGATTTTTCAGCTCAGTGGTTTTAAGAAGGTTTTGAATTACACCAAAAAAGTGATGGATGAAGTCAAGTATCGGAAGATGTTATCTCGCGAGGAGGTAATATGATGATTATCTTTGTGCCAAATTTGAAATTAATTTATAACTCGGTAACACTAAAGCTATGTGAATATTTTCTGGTAAAAAGCTGTCCCTTGTATTTTTGTGGGGGCATGACCTTGGGTGAATGAGCATTTTACATAGAGGATTAAAAATGTATTTAGATGGAAAGCTTGTCTGAAGTTGGGAGAATATACTTGATTGCTTTCAATGTGATTATGGATCTAACAATTCTTTGTTGTGATGTTACTAAATATTATGAATATGGGTTTTTCTTGTAAGATTACAACAAATTATTTTGACGTGGACTTGAAAATTTTCACTGTTGATGCATGTGCTATCATTTTCCTCTGCCATCATGAAGGCACAGGGCATCTACCCTGTGCCAGCTTTCTTAGTTTATTCATGGACTCTCACTGTAATATGTGGCTAGATTGAGGTAAATGATGTGAGCAAGGAAATGGACCTGGACATTATCAAACAAAACAATCAGGTTACTTTTCACCCTTTTATATTTTGGGGTTTTATTCCTTCATACACCATGAACTTGTTATTTTGCTTACATTCATGTTACAAGCCTCGTGTTTGGTTTTGAAATTCATACTTAGGTGGAGAGAGTGATTGCTGCCAGGGTCGCCAAAGATGGTTTGGGTAATGTGGTACCAGAATATTTGGTCAAGTGGCACGGACTCTCATATGCTGAAGCTACTTGGTAATTCCCACTTAATTTAAATGTGCCTCCATGTGCTTGACTTCTCGTAGTATGATGAGATCTGTATTAACCTGTGTGAAGTCTATTTTTAAGGTGTGAAATAATATATCATCAGCTATTTTTCATGTTAATTTATGTAGTTGTTCCAAATGAGATCTTGAAGTTCTGCTGCATTGTGTCTTATTGCAGGGAGAAAGATGTTGATATTTCATTTGCCCAGGATGCTATTGATGAATACAAGGTATGACTTCATATGACATTCTCTTAGGAATTGCCTTTTTAATGATCTTTTAAGCATCAAACAGTTTACTTTTGTTTTATTCTAATAATTTACAAAGTTTGCCAAGTTTCTTAAAACGAACCTACCATCTTACAGATTTATTTATTTTTTCTTGCATGAAATTTTGTTTTGCATGGAGTGATGTTATTTTGTTTTATAAGCTTTGTTACTGTGCTTTGAAGGACTTATCTAGCCATGCGTCCAATCAATTGTTTGATTGGATCAGTCTATGAAAGAAATAGAGTAGTTCCATTTTTTTTGGCTTTATAATTCTAATTTAGTGTCCCAGAACTGTGATCAGTCTAATCATGGCTATCTTCTTATCAAGTTACTTTTTCTTGTTTTTCTTACCCTATGTGTAGACATATAAATATTTTTTCCTCAAGTTTTATTATGTACTTTGTTTTAATTTGATCCAAGATCTTCTGTGTGGTTAGACTGGTCTGCCTTGCCAATTTATATGCCATACATTTAAGTATCAAATATTTCCTTTGAATTTGTTCAACTATTGAATTGATGTCCCGAGTGTGCCATTAGTTTATACTTTATCAAGATCATGATCTTTTCATGGAAGCAGGTTCGCGAGGTCGCCATTATGGTGCAAGGGAAGACTGTTGACTTCCAGCGGAAAAAAAGCAAAGGTTTGTTATTACACTTATAAATTCTCACATTTCTGCTCTGGTAGACACTTTGATGTTATCAATGATTTGTTGTATGAAACGAATATAGCAGATTTTCTATGAGCTTTGTGGCATCATATAGATGAAAGAGTGAAGTTTCTCAGAGGACTGAATGTTCCATCTCGTCCTGTTGTTTTCTTGTATTTTATCTTACTTGGTATTGTTGTCTACTGTACTTTTATTTTTATATCATAAAGATAAAGATTGTTCCACTCTCTCAGGAAGTCTTAGGAAGCTTGATGAGCAGCCTGAGTGGTTGAAAGGGGGAAATCTTCGAGATTACCAGCTTGAAGGTTTGAACTTTTTAGTTAACAGGTGCGAACTTGGTTCAAGTTGGATTATTTGCTGCAGCTATCTTATCATGTTTCAATCATTTGTATTTCTCGCAAAGCTGTGCTGATCAGTTTCTCTTTTGCAGCACAGCTGGAGAAATGATACAAATGTAATATTAGCTGATGAAATGGGGCTTGGAAAAACTGTCCAGTCAGTTTCGATGCTTGGATTTTTGCAGGTACTTAAAACTTATCATGCTAGTAAATTTGAACTTTTCAAATGTATGGCAGCTATTCTTTCCTGATTGTTTCTGCAGAACTCTCAGCAAATTCCAGGACCATTTCTTGTCGTCGTTCCATTATCTACATTATCGAATTGGGCAAAAGAATTTAAAAAGTGGTTGCCAGAAATGAATGTTATTATTTATGTTGGAACTCGTGCTAGCCGTGAGGTTGGGAAGTTCTTTCTCTTCTAGATATATTTTATACTCGCTATGAAGTGCATTTCAACGCTTATACAATAACATGTTGATGCTGTTGCATGGTTGATTCTGATTTATTTATACTGTTTTTTGTAATCATGCATGCTTGTGATTATTGGAGCTTTTGAGGTTCCTTTATATTTATGTTTCTAGATTTGTTATTGTTTTTAATTGATTCTACTCTTCATACGAAGGAATAATGTATCGGATTCTTGAGGAATGACATGCTTTGCTTACATCCTCATGATTTTCTTTGACTTTGATTAGAATGTGGATCCCGTTCTTGTTTTGATGGGGAATCTTCACCATTTTTTGAATTTAGTTCTATCTTTATGTTTCTTGTTCTGCAATTTTTAACTTTTTAGTTTTTCATTACTGGTTTACGAACACATTCTTTCCAAATGTGTTTTGATTTGGTAGCTTCAGCAGTTGTTCGTTGAAGATGTTTCTAATGTCTCTCAGTGGACTCCAATTTCATGATCAAATCATATATTGGTTCGAATCTGTAAAGGGATATTCTTGATGAACTGCAGATTGCCATTTCCCGCTTCTGGAAGTCATTACTTGATAACACTATTATTGCCATCTTCATCACCAATTCATCTATATTTTGTTTTAACTAGTTGAAAATTAAAATTATTTAAGTGATTAAAATATGGGTTGACTATGAGGAGGTAAGTTTTGAACCAGCTGTTTTGTGGATGATAATCTGACCTGCTGCACTTCGCTTGAACATCAAGGTCAATTCTCATTGTCCCCTAAAACGTTAGATTGATCTGCATCAATTCTGTTTTTTGGTATTTTTTTCGGAAAAAATTGCACGTCGGCATTTTCTTTAACATGTCTTAGGATTATTCTCATAAAAACAAAGTCTGTAAGTATGTTATTAAACTTGTGTTTTGACCTGCATTACTAGGGCAGTGCTTGTTTGAAATTTAACCATTTGGGAAGGGAATCAGTGATCTGGTCTGAAGCTTCAAAGAAGTCTGATTAGATTATTCTGTGAAATTATCCTTAAAAAAAGTTATTTTTGTCTTTTCTAATGGTCTTCGTGCAATTGCAGGTGTGTCAGCAATATGAATTTTACAATGATAAAAAAACAGGCAGAGTCACACAATTTGATACCTTGTTAACTACATATGAGGTTTTATTGAAAGATAAAGCCGTCCTCTCAAAAATCAAGTGGAACTATCTTATGGTTGATGAAGCCCATAGGCTAAAGAACAGCGAAGCTTCATTGTATACTTCACTATCAGTATGGCAAATTTAATGATCAAAGTTACTGCTTTGGCTCTCATATTGTACCTTTAAATAGTTTGTTTAACAACGGTCTTTGATTTTTTTCACAGGAATTCAGCACGAAGAACAAGTTGCTAATCACTGGCACCCCGTTGCAAAACAGTGTTGAAGAGCTGTGGTAATTAGTTCATATTAATAAATAACTATGATAATCATGCCTCGGTATGCATTAAATTGATTCTCTCCTGAAGTGGTATTTCTCTCAATATATGGGTCTTCGTTGATACAGAAGCTCACCTCTTATACTATACCCTCCGATTTTCTGTCTTCCCTGACATTTAATTTGGCGCGTTCCCTATTCAAAGAACTGTCCTAGAAAAAACCTGTCCTTGAAAAAAAAACTTTTTAGAAGGTTGGGCAGATTTTTTTGAGAAAGCAGTTATAATTTTTTTCATTTATTTTTATCTATATTTTAGTGTATGCAAGGTTCTAAAATTCGCTAGCGCCAGACCAACAATTAGCAGCTAGGCCGCCTAGGCACCACTAGACGGATTTCACGGTATCAACATAATAAGATGAAGTTTGGTTTGTGTTAGGGCAATTCAACAAATCATATTTTTTGTTGGACTTTGGTATAGGGTCTATAAAAAAAATAATTTATCATTTTTTAATTTAAATTGAAAGCCCAAAAGGCTTTTCAAAAATAAAATAAAAATTAATTAATTTTTGGCCACCGAGCCGCCTAAATGGCGACTAGCGCCTAGGCCGATTTTTGGAACATTGGTGTATGGTGCTTGTTGGATGTTACATTGTGCTAGATATGTTTTAATGACACTATTTTTGTTATACGACACTAAAATCTACGACTACATGTTTAATGTAAAAATGTCAGGGCTTTGCTCCACTTTCTTGATCCTGATAAGTTTAAGGTGAAGGACGACTTTGTGCAGAAGTACAAGAATCTTAGTTCTTTTAATGACATGGAGGTAAGAGATTTTCTTGTTTCTCCCTTTGTTGCTTTTCTACCTTTTTTTTTTTTTTTTTTTTTGTATTTTGGTTTGTCACTGTGTGTTTATTGCCATTATGTGGTTGTATTCTTTTCACTCTACATAGCTTGCTAATCTTCACATGGAATTGAGACCCCATATTCTTAGAAGAGTTATAAAAGACGTAGAGAAGTCTTTGCCTCCAAAGATTGAACGCATACTTAGAGTTGAGATGTCCCCACTGCAGAAACAGTACGCCCCTTTTGAACCACATTTTTTGTTTGCTTGAAAGATTACCATGACAACATCGTTACTTTCTATTGCCAATGGTTTTTTTTATAAGGTACTACAAATGGATTTTGGAACGCAACTTCCATGATTTGAATAAAGGGGTCCGAGGGAATCAGGTTAGTGTTCGTAAAGTTTCCTTGAATTGTTAGGAGAATTGTTGATTTGAAGCACTTTGTTGGATTTTTATTACTTTTTTATCTGGTTATATTTTTATACCAGTACATTGCTACCATAACCCAAGACTCCTCACTTCGAATGAATCTCGACAGGAATTGGGAAAATAATTTATTGTCTCTTCAATGAAAAGATATCATTAATTGGATCGTGTCAATATATGTTTGTTGGTTTTCTTCTATGTGAAGACTGCTATGACAAGAAGTATATTGATCCCCAAAGTCTTGCAGGTTTCGCTTTTAAATGTTGTGGTGGAGCTGAAGAAATGCTGCAATCATCCATTTTTGTTTGAAAGTGCCGACCATGGTTATGGTGGGGATGCAAATTTTCTTGGTAGCTCTAAACTGGAACGAATAATTCTAAGCAGTGGGAAGCTCGTCCTGCTTGATAAGCTGCTCAACAGGTTGCATGAGACAGGTCACCGTGTTTTGATATTTTCTCAGGTATGTGGAATTTTGTTATGTCGAACTAATACATTGACACAAATAGTTCATGTATCTCGCTGCTGCTATCAGTAAATATAATACTGTTTTTTCCTTTGCAATATTTTTCCTGTGTTACTTGTGTTTATGTTGGAACATAAAACGAACTGTGGAGTGGCTGAAATTGAAGACATGCTTAAAATAACTTTTTTATCTAAAAATCTTTTCGAGCTTCGTCATGTCATGTCATTTATGATGGAAAACCTGTACCTGATTTGTCTTATCCTCATCGAGGTACCTGTTATTTTTAAGCAGTTGCAGCCTACAAAAACACAGATACATCCCCATATAAATCAACCAAAATTGGATGCAACTTGTTGCCATATTTTTTAAGTATTTCTGTTTTAATTTTTTAGTACTTTTATTTTTGATACCCTCGTTGAGAATAAGTATAAATTCACCGGTAGGCGCTGTAGGATTGTGAAAATGTATACTTCTGACCAAGTCAACAGCTGATATTCTGTGTGTGAAATGCTTAGAAATGCATTGTGAAAGTTTACTTGTGAGGATAAATGAATTTTGTTTCCTTCATCTCATGGGGCACTTTCTCTTGGCCCTCCTCTTTATCCAGTTATACCTTCCACACGATCATTTCAGGTGGCCTTAGTGCTCAAGTGGGTGAACTTTTGATTGAGTAGGACATTTTGGTTAGTCTGACAGAGGATCGAGTCGATGTTCTCCAGCACTTACAATCATGTATACAATTTTTCCGATCCCCATAGCCTTCCTCTATGGGGCGTGAGTGTGTTGTTGTGTAAATTTAAAGATTGAGGTGCAGTTATTTGAATGTTGAGTTACATTCTTGTCGACAACTTGCTGGAGTTCGTTCCAGTGACTGTCATGGCTTTGATGGTTAACTACGTAGATTGGACTTTCAAAATTCATGCCTCAGTAGAATAAAATCGACTAATGTTTTTTTTTATCACAGATGGTAAGGATGTTGGATTTACTGGCTGAATATTTATCAATCAAAGGATTCCAATTTCAAAGGCTTGATGGTAGTACAAAGGCCGAGTTGCGTCAGCAGGCTATGGATCATTTTAATGCTCGTGGGAGTGAGGATTTCTGTTTTCTTCTTTCCACACGTGCTGGTGGATTGGGTATTAATCTTGCGACTGCTGACACCGTCATTATTTTTGATTCTGATTGGAATCCACAAAATGATTTGCAGGTTTGTGAAAGTTTATTGCACTCCTGCTCTATATATTCTATGAGTTGTTTGTTTGCAATAATATTTTAGTTTCGGTTTGGTTAATTAAGGCCATGAGCCGAGCTCATAGAATTGGGCAACAAGAAGTGGTGAACATTTACCGATTTGTTACAAGCAAGAGTGTTGAGGAAGATATCTTGGAGAGGGCGAAGAAAAAGATGGTAAGCTTTATGTGGAAGTTTTTACTCTGGATGTTATACTTATTTTTTTTGGGTGTGTACGCTTCTCAAAACTTGGTCACTTTTACTTGTGCATAATGTGGATTTTACATCTTTGCTTGACTTCTAATTTTTTTTTTAGGTTTTGGACCACCTAGTTATTCAAAAACTGAATGCTGAAGGTAGACTGGAGAAAAAGGAGTCGAAGAAAGGGAGTTCATTTGATAAAGTACGTTTGTGAACTGAACCACTCGTATTGATCTTTCTATTGTTGTAATCATGTGTGCGTTGTGATTTTTCCGTACTGCTTTCTATGGAGTATATTTGATCTGTGTCTGTGGGTTCCTATCTTACTATTTGTCGTGTAGAGTGAGCTTTCTGCAATTCTGAGGTTCGGGGCCGAGGAACTTTTTAAGGAAGACAAAAATGATGAAGAAAGCAAGAAAAGACTTTTGAGTATGGATATTGATGAGATTCTTGAAAGAGCGGAGAAAGTTGAAGACAAAGCAGCTGAAGGAGAAGGGAACGAACTGTTGAGTGCTTTTAAGGCAAGTTTATTTGAACTCTTTTTTTGAGCAGTTGATTATTGCACATTCCTTTTTTAGTATTTTATGACACCCATTACTTTTTGTCACTGAAATCAGGAGAGAGTCTCAATCTTCTTGATTGATCTGCCTTGCTTTACTTCAAAGTCTTTTCTTCTAAAATATGCAAAATTTGATTTTATCTTTGAATTTTTCTCTCATTTACTGTGTTTTCTGATCACCTTATGTAGGTGGCCAATTTCAGTAGTGCTGAAGATGATGGGACATTTTGGAGTCGCATGATAAAGCCTGAAGCTATCTCGCAAGCCGAAGTATGCAAGTCACTCTGATGCATGCATATTGATTATTTTAACTATTTTCGAATGATGAGTTTTTTGGTGTTCTATCTATCTTCTAGGATGCTTTAGCTCCACGAGCAGCTCGAAATATTAAAAGCTATGCAGAGGCTATACCACCTGAAAGGATTAACAAACGGAAGAAGAAGGGTGTGGAGCCCCAGGATAGACTTTCAAAACGTCGGAGAGCTGATTCTGGTTATTCTCTTCCTGTGCTTGAGGGTGCTACTGCTCAAGTAAGAGGATGGTCTCATGGAAACTTACCCAAGAGAGATGCAACCCGGTTTTTCCGAGCGGTAAAGCTAATATCATTTGGTAGTCTAGACATGGCTTTATACATAAAGATACTTGTGTGGGTAAAAAAAAATAAGAAAGATAATTTCGTTTCCTATACTTTTCCAGGGTCAATCCTGTTCCTTACTCTTGTTCTTTTATATATTACAATTACACTTGTTCTTTTATATATTACAATTTACAATGAGGAAACCCTTAACATCCCCCCCTCTTTTTTTGATAGGTAAATAATATTCACTTATAAAAAATATTTAGAAGTACACTGAGCATATAACCCAGTGATTACAGTCAAATCATTTACACCCTCTTCTCCTTTTAAGTAGCTGGTTTCTTTTGCTATTAATTGCATGAGTGAGAAATGACTCATTTCCTTGCGGATTCAATCATCATTTTCTTGTCCTCGTGACATTTGAATATTGACACTCATTATGAACGAGGCAAAGAGAGACCAATTTCTTTATTTTGGCACTATTAAACTTGTAATCTATGTTGAAAACATTAGATATTGTGCTTGTTAACTAGATCCCTAGTTCACCTACTTACCCATCACGTTTTTTTGGTTCTCTATCCATTTGTTTGAGATGTGTTTATCTTGTTAATCTCCTGTGTTATGCGAGTTTACTGCCCAAGTACTTGGATTATGATTTTGTTGTGTGTGCATGCTTGCTGGCATAGTAAGTGTGAGGTTTTTCAATTGATTCATTCTTTTCTCGAGGTAGATTTTATGTCGAGCCTGTCAATTTCATTGAATCCTGTATAATTCAGGAGTTATGTATGCCAAGCTTGATAGAATCAGTTCTCTGGTAGTTTTAACTATTATTGAGTATCAAGGGTTGGTAAGAAGAATTTTTTGTATTTCGAACTTGGAAGTTATTATATTCGTCGTTTTCTAAAATCAAGAGATAAGATAAATGAAATAGTAAGTAATTTTTGTTGGAGGATTGTTGAAAGTATGTCAGATGTCTTTTAAGAATTTAAAAAATTAATCAAATATTTAGGCTTTTGAATATTTCGGTCTGATAAAAACTAATGAGATGCTACTAGTGTTTTTCTTCTTTTTGAGTGGATAAGTATTTCAAATCTCTCCCTTCCAAATCATCTTTTCCTTAGTCTTTTGTTCCTTTTGTCAATTGCATAACCTTTCTCTTACCAATGGCTTCAATCAGGTTAAGAAATTTGGAGATGATAGCCAAATAGGATTGATCGCGTTAGAAGTTGGTGGAGTAGTTGAAGCTGCTCCAATGGAGGCACAAATTGAGCTTTATGATGCTTTGATTGATGGATGTAGAGAAGCAGTTAAAGGAGAGACACTTGATCCAAAGGTTTGTGCCTTGTCATTTATCTGCTGTTTCGCGGGTTTTATCAGTACTCCCCTAATGGAGCTGAAACTTGTATCACTATATCCTTAGGGGCCTCTATTGGATTTTTTTGGCGTGCCTGTAAAAGCTGATGAAGTTTTATGCCGTGTTGAAGAACTTCAACTTCTTGCCAAGAGAATTAGCCGCTATGTCGATCCTATTTCTCAATTCAGAGCACTTGCGTATCTCAAACCTGCCACATGGTCTAAAGGCTGTGGTTGGAATCAGAGTGAGTGAATATTTCTTTGCTGTTTTGCTAGTCTATTTATTCCTTTCCAACGTAGCTTAATTTTATTAAATACCGTTTGGGAAGGGTTTGTTTGTTTTATTTCGCTTATTATGGAGAAATGTTGTTCCAGATGTTAAATGGTTTTGTAACTTTTCCCTATTTGTACCTTTAGAGGATGATGCAAGGTTGCTGCTTGGTATTCACTATCATGGATTTGGCAATTGGGAAAAGGTTAGATTAGATGAAACACTTGGCCTTACTAAGAAGATTGCTCCTGTTGAACTTCAACATCATGAGACTTTCTTACCTCGAGCTCCCCAACTGAAAGAACGAGCAGCACAACTTCTGGAAATGGTAGGTTGAATATTTTCAATAACCTTAAGTCCCCATGTCTCAAGATAATTTTTGAATTTCTGTTGTTTTGTTCTTGCTGCGGTTTTATCGAATCAAAAGCTCATCACTGAGAAATAATTTCCCAGCCTAAATTTTCAATTAGAACCTGCAATTCTGTAAATATGTTGATTTACCTTCTTCGCTCGCATCTCAAGGAAAATATTCTCTACCTATAGAATACTGCAGCACAGGAGCTATTATGGGATTGGGGAGGATCATTTGGGGCGCTATTTTGCTTATTATTATCTATCATCACTCCAATCTGGTTGGCTATCGATTTATTTATTGCTTTGCATAATCCGCTTTCAGGAAGTTGCAGCTGTTGGTGGGAAGAATTCTAATGCAAAAGTGGGCCGTAAAAATGCAAAAAAACAGAAAGAAACACTTCCCTTGTCGCATGGAAAAGGCAGACCAGGGAAATCTGATTCTCCCGGGAATGTTCGAACCAACAAAAGTAGAGCTATGAAATCCCAGAAGATTGAAACATTAGTGAAAGAGGAAGGTGAAATGTCTGATAATGAAGAAGTTTATGAGCAATTTAAGGAAGTAAAGTGGATGGAATGGTGTGCGGATGTCCTGATAGAGGAAGGGAAGACTTTGAGAGGTCTCCAAAAACTTCAGTCTATTAGTGCAACCCTACCCAAAGAGAAGGTTTGCTAATCACAAGCTTTTACATATCTTTTATTGCTATAAATTTATTGGTAATTTTGAACTTTGTGTGATTATTGCAACGTAGGTGCTTTCCAAAATTAGGAATTACTTGCAGCTTCTTGGTCGGAGGATTGACCAGATTGTTTCAGACTATGAGCAGGGGCCTTATAAGCAAGAAAGTAGGTCTTCGTATCTATATATCCTTCCTTTTTTATGCTGTGCTCATCCATTGCTCGCTCTGAGTCATGGATGTGTACTTGCATTCAGAGGTTGGGGGAAGGGGAGAAGGGGGCCTAAACGTGGGATCAGGAAGGAACTGTTTTAGGAAGGGAAAAAATAGGTGGTAATGAAATAACGGATGGATAGATGTCCTATGGCTGACTTCTGTACTTCCGGACAGAAACATTAAACAGATATATTTCCTTTTGCAGGGATGACCACACGGTTATGGAATTATGTATCTACGTTTTCAAATATGTCTGGTGAGAAGCTTCAACAAATTTATTCCAAACTTAAACAGGAGCAACATGTTACTGGAGTGGGACCATTTCACATCAACGGTCAAGCTGCAGCATTTATGCAGAGGGATCTTGACGTGGGTAAATTTGAGGCTTGGAAACGGAGAAAAAGAGCTGAGACAGATGCTTCTCATATTCAGAATCCATATCAAAGATCCACAGGTAATGGGACGCGATTACCTGATCCAAACTCTTCTGGGATTTTGGGACCCCCGCCATCTGATGGCAGACAATTTAGTATTGGACGGCCTTATAGAATGCAGCCGGCTGGCTTTCCTTCAAGGCAAGGTTTCTCATCTGGTACCAAATAAATGTGACAGGACATTTGTGAATGCTAGAGGACTCCAATTGTAGAGCAAGGCCAACTCATTATTTCCAATTGCTTTATCTGCTCTGGAGGTCTTTGCTGTCTGATTTTGTTACCATTGAGAAGAACAATTTTTTAGAATCTTCTCCGAGCTTAGTTGGATCTCTTCATCTGAAGATACTTAGAAATACTAGACAGCACCGGTTTGGGCAAGTGAAAGCAAAACAGTCGTGTACATCACCTAATGTTGTGAGGATGGCATGAGAAAGCAACATTCCTCGAAGATGGAAATCCTCTATTAAAATAACTTTACTTCTGTTTTTTTTCATATATGAACGAGGATACTAATTTTTTTCACATATATAGCGCATAGTCTAAAGGACACGTAAACTATTCGTGATACATCGTACAAGGACATTTTGTACTTGTGACACTTTATTAAGTGTAAATCAAAGTTTTGTTTGTTTACTAAATTCTTATCAATACTAGTTTTAAAATTACATATTTAGTTTCAGTTTATTGTTATGTGGTTTCTTCTATGTGACCTAGAGTTGATGCTAGATACATATGGTCTTTACCGCGTCATTAAAGTTCATGCCTGCAATGGTTCTAGTTTGAATGATGTGTATACATAGGGATTTTGTTAGTCGACTTGCCTATTCGTTTTTTCCTTTATGGTGATTAGGATTTCCAGTTTGCAGAGGATGATCACATATTGCTGTGCAACTTCTTACAGGTAAACTTGAACGAGAATTTCGGTTTTGCACCTACATTATAACTGTATTTTGTCAAACGTTTACTTTACTGAGATCTAACAGTTGATTGGGATCACTATCGGGAGTTAGCGGAATTGATCTGATGAGACCTCGCTTCTGTTTTGATGAGGTGATTTTGTGCCAGAATATTTTGAGGTCGTCTTTCTAGGTGATAAGCTTTAGCATACTTTTGTATGCTAAACGTTTGTCCTTAAAAAGAACATTAAATTAGAAGTTTGAACTTATTGCACGCTACTTGTGTTGTATATTCTGAATCTTTCTATATTTTTTGTTTGATTTCGTTGTGGATAAGGCCTGTGACTGGAATCATTGTCAATGCCTAGCAAGAAGGATTGAGATTTGGAACTGTGATTCTTTCATATATATAACCTAATACATTTTCCAACGTTTTCGTAAAAATGATCATTTTGCTTATTTCTTAAAATATTCACTTGTTCAAATAAAGTTGTTCTTTTTGTTTTTTCCACTTTTTTTTTTTTTTTTTTAACTTCTATGTGTTATCATATAATAATTCAGAACTATGATAGAACCAATTTCTTTTTTTCACTTGGCTCATTTCGAGTAATAAATTATTGCGTGATGTATGAATGTCAATTAAAACTCAACTTCTAACCCGAAAAAAGTAATAAGAGAACTTTCGTCCACAAATCACACGTGAAACTATCTTTAATTTTGCACGCTTCTTCTGGAATGAAATAAAATCTTGCTCGTCATCACCACTTGATCCATCTAAAATTATTCATTTCGTAGTTAATCATTAGGAGGACAAACAAGGCCCATCTCAATTTTACATAGTATAGTGGCAAATAAACTTACAATTGGTTGGTTTGACAGCCTCACATAAAAGATATTGTACCGAAAATTTTGAAAATACAACAAAACGAAACGGAATCCTTGGTGTGACTTGCTTTACCATAGGAACAAGTTGTGGTGCAAAACCCTCTATCTCTTTATCTTTCAGTATAGTTTCCCACCTCAGCACGAATCCTTCTACCACTTTACCTTTCAATTTGGCCCCTTAATTATTTATACTTTGTATTTTTGACACTCCCACCTTCTTGTTTTCATTTTAGGTGGTACTAATTTCCTTGTAGCATTGTGATAAGGTAACAAGAAATTTCAAGCTTGCAGCGTGGAATATATCCATTTCTTGACCATTTCCGTCCAATCGTCCGACAAAAGAGCAAGTGAAAGAGAACTAATAACAACTGGGCAAAAACTTGTGTGAGACGGTCTCACGGATCGTATTTTGTGATAAGGTCTCACGGGTCGTATTTTGTGATACAAGTTTCTTATTTGGGTCATTTATGAAAAAATATTACTTTTTGTGCTAAGAGTATTACTTTTTATTTTAAATATCGGTATGATTGACCCGTCTCACAGTCGTGAGACCGTCTCACAAAAGATCTACTCTAAAAATTGTTATTTGAGTAACATGTTACGAAATTCATAAGCCAATTAATTATATTGATTTTGTGAACCCGGCTATTGAAGAAATGAGAAGTTATTATTCACATATATTTATCAAGTTATTATTCATATATATTGATGAATATTTATCTTTTGACATATTTTTGGAATAGTATCTTAAATATAATATCAAGATTTCCCATACACCCTCAAAGCATTTCAATAAATTCTTATTAGTAGGGATGACAATGGGCCGGGGCGGGGGCGGGTTTGCCATCCCCATCCCTATCCCCGAATTCCATCCCCACCCCCATACCCGCCCAAATCCCCGCTTTTTCGGGTTCGGGGAATCCCCAAACCCGAAACTTCGGGGATCAACTTCCCATCCCCGCCTCGTCCCCATCCCCGTTTCAAAAATATTAATATGACAAGACGATGACGAATTCGGAGATTTTCTCAAACCAAACTTATTATTTTCTATTATTATTATAGATAATATTGATATTATTATCAATATCAATATTAATAATAATAATATTATTATATTATTAATATTAATAATACTATTATTTTATTATTAATATTATTTTCGGGGCGGGTTTGGATATTTCGAGTATGAGGATAATAATCTCATACTCGTCCCGAATTACATCGGGGATTTAAAAAAATATCCGAACCCGAACCCAAATCCGAAAAAGTCGGGGATCCCCATCCCCGTTTCGGGAAGTTGCCATCCCTGCTTATTAGGCTTCTAATGGACACAGCACCAATAAACCAAACTACAATAGGCCGAAGAGGAAATCGATTATAATACAAGGGTGTAACTAGTAATATCTTTCATATTTCCACGTGGCATCATGGGACAGGCGTGATTCTCCCGCTCTGTTATAATAGTTTGCTCCATTTCTTTGGTCTTTTCATCTCCACACTTTCTTCCCCGCTCTTTGGGATAGTCGCTGTTTTCAGAGTGTCGGAAAAGGTAAAAGACCGATGATTCTTCGCTATGTTTCTTGAAACTTTATTGTGTCCGTTAAGAGGATGTTTAACTCGGCCCCGGCATGCCATTTATCTTGCAAAGTTTTGAAGCCACTACATGGGATTTAATCATGTTTTAGAAAATCATAGTAATCGATGCAAAAAAACATGATAGGAAGGAAAAAAGTTGTGTTTCCAGATAAATTGCATCGACGAAGTGTCGTAGTTTATGGTTAGTTTAACTTTAAGGTTGTGTAGGAAAGTAACAAAAAGAGGTATCTGTCGCTTTTAATTTAATTGGACTTAACCGGGGAAAAGAACACGGTTTTCATGCTAGGATACGAATGCTTTGCATGTTTATGTGAAATACGGATTGGTTAACTTCGCGGAATTTTCGGCTTTACAGGTATTGGATGTACAGATGTCTTTGTACCATATTCTTGATTTGTTTTTAGCATTGCAGGGGCTGTCACTGTGAAGATAGGGACTTGGCACTTTTTTGGGTTCCTTTTCATCCTGTGAGGTTTTTAGGGGAGGAAATGGACTATGTCAATGGACCAGGAAGAAACCATCTCTTTGTTCCGGGACCTGTCAATATCCCGGAACAAGTCCTTCGTGCCATGAACCGAAACAACGAAGATTACCGCTCTCCAGCTGTTCCGGCACTTACAAAAACTCTGCTGGAGGATGTGAAGAAGATTTTTAAGACCACTTCTGGGACCCCTTTTATCATCCCCACTACAGGTATTATGTTGATGATTTTGGCATATCTAAATGACTATAGAAAGAAGAAATTGAAAATTAGCTATTAATTAACCTCCAACCATCAAATTTTTTAAGTAGAAGTGGACAATTTCGGACAATCTTTAAGTAAACACCCATACAAGTATAACCAAATTTCAATGATATATGGTGTATCTACTTGAGCAGAGAGTGCTAGATTTGGTGACCTTAACTCTAGCCATGTTATGATTCGTTAAGTAATAATCGCCATGCATATTAGGAGTGGAATCATAATATTTGTCTTGCACAATTCATATCATTCAAAAATTTGTTCATTGGGACACCACCCATGTGATGCAGTGGCATAAGCGTCTCCACGGAAAGGCCAGGTTGGAGACTCATATTAAACTATACCTCAGCATATCAAAGTTTTTGTGCTCCATTTGGTTTGCTAATGGAAGTTGCCGTCTTGGGCAGGCACTGGTGCATGGGAAAGTGCACTGACAAACACTTTATCTCCTGGTGATCGAATTGTGTCTTTTCTGATTGGTCAGTTCAGTTTGCTCTGGATTGATCAACAGCAACGCCTCAACTTCAATGTCGATGTTGTTGAAAGTGAATGGGGTCAAGGTGCTAACCTTGATGTTTTAGCCTCTAAAATAGCAGAAGATAAGGCTCATACAATCAAGGCCGTTTGCATAGTGCACAATGAGACAGCAACTGGAGTAACTAATGACTTGGCTATAGTAAGAAAAATACTCGGTATGTATTTTAGGATAACAAGAAGAATTTGAATTTCCTGAAAACTTGGCTTGGTTATTGTAATCTTAACGTGTTTCTGAAATAAATTCCAGATAACTACCGACATCCAGCACTCTATCTAGTGGATGGAGTGTCCTCCATTTGTGCACTTGATTTCCGCATGGACGAGTGGGGTATAGACGTGGCTCTTACCGGTTCACAGAAAGCTCTCTCACTTCCAACGGGTTTAGGAATCCTTTGTGCAAGCCCCAAGGCCATAGAGGCCTCTAAAACTGCAAAATCGCTCAGAGTTTTCTTTGATTGGAAAGACTACTTGAAGTTCTATAAGTTGGGAACATATTGGCCTTACACCCCTTCTGTCCAACTTCTCTATGGGCTAAGAGCAGCGTTGGATCTCATTTTCGAGGAGGGGCTTGACAATGTTATCGCAAGGCATGGTCGTCTTGGCAAAGCAACTAGGTAAGATAATTCACTCTTGATGATGTAAAAACACTGGTTACCAATTTTCATAATCACATATGTGTCAACTGATGACTGTTCATTTAGTTTAGTTGCAGTTCCAGATTATTATGAGAATTTGGATTAAAATATTGTTCACATCTTTTAATTGGATCTTAGCAAAGGCCTATCATGCGTGGAACCAAAATCACATTTGACATATCATACGGTTTAACAATTGTAACATTCAAGAGCAACCGCCCCAAATTTTCTATATAGCTGTTTTTATATGTTTCTTCGAATCAAAATCACAATTTGTCATTTGAGTTCTTCACTTTAAAATTTTGAGTTGTATCGTTACCACGAGCTTAATCTTAAGTACAGCGGTAATTCTTTTAACAGTCAGTTAGGCTGTCTTGCATACATGTTCATGGTGTGACAGGTGCAAACATTCAATTCTAAATCAATGAGGTTTATGCTTTTATCCTGAAAACTCAGACTTGCAGTGGAAGCATGGGGCTTGAAGAACTGCACCCAAAAGGAAGAATGGTACAGTGACACAGTCACTGCTGTGGTTGTTCCATCATACATAGACAGCTCAGAGGTTGTTAGAAGGGGATGGAAGCGGTACAACCTTAGTTTAGGCCTTGGACTCAACAAGGTTGCAGGGAAGGTTTTCAGAATCGGTCATCTTGGAAACGTCAACGATGTATGTTATCTTTTATAATTACACTATATTGCCAAAAGTTCACTTAGTACATGCTCCATTTTTCCTTAATCCACATTTCTTGTATTCGTCAAGTGAAGTAAAGTAAGATTCTTGCATACGTCGCAGTTGCAACTTCTAGGTTGTCTTGCTGGGGTGGAGATGATACTCAAGGACGTCGGTTATCCAGTGAAGCTCGGTAGCGGGGTGGCAGCTGCTTGTGCATACTTACAAAACTCAATTCCCATGATTCCTTCAAGGATTTGATTCCGTGCTTTGGATCATGCAAATGGTTTTCTTTTATACTGTAAAAAATTGCAATATGTCATGTGCACTGCTGGACTCAATGCTTTGTATCTTGAAGTGCTTGTTTATGGACCTTAAATTTGTTATCTTTCTAATGCTTAAAATCCAACCAAAGTTCAAATTTGGTGTTGGTTTATGTTTTTTGTCCCATATATTATAACAATAATAGATACATACATATATATATACATACATACATATATATATATATATATGGGCAGTCAACAAAAAAGGCCCAATCAATGTCAAATTAAAAAAGCAAGTGGGAATCATATTCTATAATTTGTCATTCTTATCATTATTATTAATATATTGATTTGTTGTATACCGTCACGAATAATTTATGGCCGACGAAGCTAATGTTTAAATAAAAAGTTTTAAATCACTTAATTTATATTAATATTGTTAGTAAAACTTAGCATCTGCTCAGTAACTGAAACTGAAATTATATATTTACCATATTAATTAATTGACCTGAAATCTAAAACCAAGATGAACATATAAAAGAAACTTTAATTATTTTTTAATTGACCTATATATTTTTTCATCATTATTATTAAAAATTTATTTATTATTATTACTTAAAGAATATCAATATCTATGTCTGAATATTCTTGTTAAGCAAAGTCAACGTCGCCGCTACGTGTGCAATAATACTTTGGACCAGACTCCATAGCACACGGCTTTTCTCTCATCTATCCCAATATTTTATCCATAATTTCGAGTATTTATGCGAAGACATCCCAATAATTTCTGAGTCTTAAAAACAACCATCTGAATAAAAGAAGATGAATCCCGGAGAAGAGATTGAAATTCTTGGGTTTGATGATGATTTGTTCGATCGTCTGCCAGATGAGATTGTTCTTTCAATCTTCAATAAGCTGCAGGATGCAAAGTCTCTGTGTTTGTCCATGTCTGTGTGCAAACGGTTTAATTCCATTGTACCTAAAGTTGATGAAGTTTTCCTCTCCATCCCATGGAAAAGGGGAAGAGAGGGTGGCAAAGAATGTGAAGAGATTTCTTCCAAGAATTTGTTCAGGAATTTTGTTGGAAGAGCCCTGATGAGATTTAAACCCATCCGTTTTATTTCTCGGATGATGAGGTTCAGATCAAGAAACGGGGATAACAGCTGTGATTACTGTTCCCATTATGTGCCGAATGGTGTCTTGAAGCCGTTTGATGAATTGCGAGCGCTTCATCTCAGGCTACCGTGCCATGGATTTCAGAAATTGGGCTCAAGAAATGGTGAGAGCGGCGGTAATTCGACGACTTTTCTGAAGTGGAAGGCGGAGTTCGGGAGCCAACTGCAGAGCTGTGTGATTGTTGGAGCTAAATCTTGGTCCGAAAAGTGTGAAAACCATGTGGTTAATTCGGTAGAAGCAGAGCAGGAATCGCGTGTGATGACGGAAGCCGAGCTGAAACTAAGGATTGTGTGGACGCTTTCTTGCTTGATCGCGGCATCCGCCAGGCATTACTTGATTCAAGAAACGGTGAAAGATCGGAAAATGGTCGAGAACGTGGTGGTTTCGGATGAGAGTGAGCAGGGAATGATTTGCATGAGCAAAGAACAGATTGAAGAGATGAAGGGAAAGGGGAAAGGTGGGATCTTGACGGATTGCAGGAGTTTGAGGATGAAGATATGGTATGCGGAGAAGATGAAGCTGCCGGGTTGTGGGAAGGTTATGGAGGGGGCTACGCTGGTGGTGATAAGGCCAGATTCCTGCGGAGAGGGGAAGTGGAGGAGGAGTAACGCCGACTTGGTGGCGGCGGCGTTTGGTGGCGAGGGGGAGGAGAAGTTGGTGAGGGAATTTGCCAGGAAATTGGTGGTGATAAAGAAATGTTTGACGCTGGAGATGAATGCATTTTGAGCAGACCGATTCTTTTTTTTTTTTGTTTTTGTTTCTCTCTCTCTTTTTTAAAGGTTAAAAATAAATAAAAATGAAACAAAAAATAAAGGAAAATTTATTGTTATTACTTTTGTAACTTTTATTTTTTCCATATGTATTGATATTGGAACATTTATTGAGAAATCAGTGAATTTTGTCACTGCGTAAAATATGTTTTATGATTTGGATTTTTATTTTTGTTCATGTTTACTTTTTTAAAAATAAATAATGATATCAAGTCGACAATATTTTCGAAAAACTTATTTTAGAGATTAAAAATAGTTTGAACAAATTCTTATATTTGATAATATATTAGGAATCGTCGCAAACACATGGCTTATGTTTTATGTATTATATTATTGTATGCTTTTTTTAAATAATTTTGAAATTTTTATATAGTATTTTGCTTTCTTGTAAAAAAAATTTGTAGTTTCTATACATTATTTAAAAAAAATAAAATAAAATAATATTTGGAAAAATAAGTATCTATATATTTATTTAGAAAAGAACAAAATGTATTATTTAGAAAAGGGGGGGACATTATAGGCCATTTATATTCGGTAATCAAAGATGGTTTTATTTTAAAATCACATATTCTTAATTAAAACCAGCTATATAATCAGGTTCTAAAAGAGCGTGAAGTGCCTCGAAACGCCGATTTCGAGCCCCAAGTTTTTTAAGTTTAAGCGAGATTAGCACATGCTTAAGCGTGAAAAAACGTTTTTAATTTTTAGTGTAATTGTAATTATCTCAAACCAATAAATCGATAAAATAATACATAAATATGATAAATTTAAGTCTGATACATTAATTCTCATATTTATAAAAACATAAAAAAACTCAAAATTATAATCTTTATTTGTTTCTGCAACTAGACATACTTAATCATAATTAAAATTAAAAAATAAACATCTAAATTATAAGCATAATTTATTATTTTAAATAAAAGGCATACCTCCAAAATAAAAAAATAAAAAATAAATAGATGTGATTAATTGTGCTTAAGCACATTTAATTTAACACCTTAATTACGTTTAATTCGATCAAACTACATTTTAACTGTTTTTTTCCGAAGTGGAGCGTTTTTGTCGATCTTCAAGCTTAAGCATCCACTTAAGCAAATTTTTTAGAACACTGGTATAATGATTAACATGAGAATTGACTGCTTTAGTAAGTATATGAATTATGAAACACCACATTCACTTTGTTGTCTAATAAACCCAACTTAATTAATAAAGTTCTTCTGAAAGAAAAGAATAATATTCAAAAATAATTTATCAGACTCATTGTGATCCATCAAATTTGTTACCAAAAGCTAGAAGAGATGATATAATAATTAAAATTTTAAAAACATAAATAAAGATTAAAAAATACTATTGAGATGTGATAGTTATAAAGGAGTTATAAAATTATTAAAATATTTCAAGACAATATGATATTAAAATTTGTTATGTTAAGCTTTCAACTTTAAAATTATAATATATATATATATATATAGATAGATAGTATATAATTATAGATTATGCTTATATGGCTTATGATTCATCAAATTTCTTAAGTTTAAACTATAGATTATAGATAATATATAATAATGCATACTTTTATTAAAATAATTAAATATTTAATAAATGAACAAAATATAAAGTTGAAATTTGTTATTCCATTGAGTAGTTGCCACTTGCCTCCTCTTACTTAGGGCATCTCCAACTGTCCTCCATAATGAAGGAATCCTCCATTATGGAGGATGAAATCTTCTCCAACCGTACTTTATTTGTTTACTCTATTTTAGAGTATGCAACAGTGATCCTCTATTTATGGAGTATCACTGTTCATATAGAGGATTGAAAATGGGTGAAAAATAATTACAAAATAGATATTTTAAAAATTGCCATATAGTCCTTTTGAAAATTAATAAGCGAATTACATGTAGTTGTGACATGTTTAGCGAATTAATTAAGTTTAGTTAAATAATATATTATGAAATTAATTAATTATATGTGTGTATGTGTTCGAAAATGAAATAAATTAAAAAAAATTATTTGATAATATTTAGAGGATATGAGTTGAAAATGAAATAAATTAAAGAAATAGAATATTTGGTAATATTTAGCGGATATGGGTTGGAGAAGGTGTTTGAAAAATAGAGGATATGGATTGAAGATGGGCTGTTGGATAATAAATTCCTTATTTTGAAAAATTTTCGGAGGAAAAGGGAGGAACTTCATATGTAGAGTTAACCTGGTTTTTTCAGCGAAATAATTCAGAAATGGAAGCAAAATTTGGAAAATTCATCGACTCGGTGGGGAATTTTTTCACCGGAGGCGATCATCTTCCTTGGTGTGCTCCCGACGTCATTGCTGTGAGTATTGTTCGATAATTTCTCTGGTACAGTTTTTGTTTTCAGCTACAATTTCTGTGTTAGGGTTTAAGAATAAGAATAGAATTTAGGGTTCTGGTCTTTGGGTGGAGTTGTTTGTGTGTTAGCTATTTTTACAAGAGTAATCCTGGAAATAAAAAAGCAATGAGATGGTAGGAATTGATTGGATTTCTGGGTAGGGGTAAATCTCTAGTAGAATGTTTCAGAGATTGCTCTTGGCTTGAAGTTAGTTTTGTTGACGAAAGTTGTGGAATCTTATATGAAATTTTATGCTTAGCTTAACTCTTAGCTAAATGTGACTACTTGTCTGTCCTGTCTAGAAAGATCTGGATGATTACATACAGTTTTCGTGTATGTGCAAGGGTGGACCTGGCACGAATTCAAGCGAGACACCGCTAAAAAATGTTGGAATTTTTGTGTTGTATTTCGAAAATTTTCAAGTTTTGCCGGCCAAATTCCAATGAGTCGCTCTCTTTCTCCTGTCTTGGCGCGTGAACTTTGGAATACTTGGATCCACCCTTGCGTGTATATGCGCTTTTCATGTAAATTATTGAACAGCTAACCCTGTGGTGCAAGCTGTATATACATTAGTTTTGCCTTTATTCACGTTTTTCTGGCCTCTACCTGAGCATTATACATATACAGGGTTGTGAACGAGAGGTTGCTGAAGCTGAGACAGGTAACTCTGATGAGCTTAGAAGTGAAAGCATTATGCGCTTGTCGTGGGCCCTTGTTCATTCAAAACGTGCGGAGGATGTGCAACGTGGAATAGCTATGCTCGAAGGTGACAACTGAATGATCTTCCTCTCTCATGTGTGTTTTGCGAGTTTTAATGAACAATTTTCTTTTGGGAGGGACCCAAGGCTCCTCTGAAATTTGTTCTGAATCCTTGATAGATGCACATAATTCACCTTTGCTGTTCAACATTTCACGAGCTTCTCTACTCTTACCTCTCTCTTGCCTTGTATGAATGGCTAATGAGGTTTCAGTGTGTCACTCTCGACTGATGTAACTTGTCATCTGCAGCTTCTTTGCCTCGCTCGAACAGTCCGTTGAATGTAAGGGAAGAGATTTATCTTTTAGCCGTTGGATTCTACAGAAGCGGGAATTATTCGAGGAGCAGGCAGCTTGTTGAGCGTGCTTTGGAGGTTTGCTTTTCCCAATTCAATATATTTTGACTCTTCTACTTACCAAGATGAAAAGGGTGGACATTTGACCGCATAATTCACTTTTGGGCGTAAAATTGCAGATTGCACCTGATTGGAGGCAGGCATCGACTCTCAAGAAGGCTATTGAAGATAAAATCACCAAAGGTGACTTGGACCTTTCTTGTCAACTGAACTCGTTAGCTTCATATTTGTACATCTCTTTTGACATTCTGATGAGAAATTTTTGTTCATTTCTACCCATGTTTTCTTCCTCGATAAAGATGGAGTGATTGGTATTGGTATTGCTGCAACTGCTGTTGGACTCTTGGCTGGTGGGATCGCAGCCGCACTGTCGACCCGTAAGAAGTGAGGAGCCATAATACAACATTATACGCAGGAATATTCAACTGTGTCTTATTTACACATGCAAGTGGGGGCAATATACCAAGTATTTGTTTTGTTACTATATTAAAATTTGTGTGAATGATATACCTTAGAAAACGTCTTAAACGGTCTTGCCATTTCATAGTTATTAGCTTAATGGTATCTAGCATTTTGTGTATTTACCGCTCATGCAATACATACATCAACAATAAGATTGTACCTGGGAAGCGTTCTTGCATATTTGTTATGTTGCTAATACAAAACAATACGTGTATCAAATGATAGTATTGTGTGCAAAATCCAAGGACAGATTTTTGCACCTTAAATAACTCGCTAGAGAAGATACAAATGTTGTGTATATATATTATACACATTCTTCAAGAGAAAGGGAGAAATCACATTTTGATCCAACACAAAAAAAAAATACAATTTTCTCTCGAGAGTTTTGTTATGCAATCTAGCAATTGTGTATTATTCTAGCCATTTATGTGCTCTAAATTGAGCTCAATCTTCTTTTTACTTATTCTTACCATTGTGACATAACACTAGAGTTAAACGGATTCTTTTTACTTATTCTTACCATTGTGACATAACACGAGAGTTGTTAAACGGATGCCTTGCTTCGAACCGTGCAACTTATAAAGATCGTTGTATTTTGGAGAGTATTTAGTCATAATAATATTACATGAGATATTTCTCACGAGGAGGATAAAAATACTCATACTCCAAAACTTCGACATGCCTTTTCTTCTAAAATTATTTTTCGTTCCAACCCATCGGCTGAAATTTCCAACAGCCGCGTCACCTCCAAACCACCATCACGGCCGCTTCCAGACAGCTTATCCAAGCAAAAAACACTTCTTAGCTTCATCAAAATCGCATATCCGCCACCTCATCTTCTCCAACGCCTTCACAGACCGAACGTCGGTTTACAGTACACAAAATCGTGATACTCATCCCATGAGGCCTAACACCAAGATCTCAACGTCTCGATCACACTGTCCGGGTGAGTCATGTACTAGTTTCTTGATTGTTATATTGAATCCCAGTTCCTCCACTGCCAGCGGAGGAGAATTCGTCTTCTGGATGTATTCCACCAATTCAGATACCAATCCTTGGGAGTCTTCCAGGAACTTTTACCTGTCGAAAACCCTTCAGCCGGCTGAGTCACGCTCCTCCGCGCCGTCCATTGGAGTTTTCTCTTGTTGAGAGAAATCAGAGGGACGGCCCTGAGGTTTAGCAACAATTTCTTCACACTTCGCCGGCACTGATCATCCGAAAATATTTCATGGGAAGGCATGCAACGAGATCTTTTCATGTGTCCGTTGGTAATGGATGCCGTTTTCGGAGTCCAAGGATGAAACCGACGAAATCTGAACGTCGATTTTGACTGTAATTTCGCGGCCAGTAACCTCGTATACGCCATTGATTTGTTCTCAAAATGCAGACATTGTGGTCTGCAAAAGATTCTAATGGAATAATCATCTTTGGAAATATCAATGGAGGTTGGGTGTTGCTGCAGTGCCATCTTCGATTCCAAGATAAAATTACGTTTTGTCTTCGATTCAAGAAAGGACGGTCAACGTAGAATCAATCTCCAAAATCTTCCAAACTTTTGTTTTTGAGTTTTGACTAATGGGGCGGTTATAGGGCGGATTTAACTAAATCCAAGACCCTTCCCAGAAAAAAACTTTGACCTATTACCCGTCCCACCCCGGTTAAATATTCTTCGGACTCACCCCACCTCGAATACGAAACGGGGTCGGGTAGACCCATGAGACCCGTGAGACCCGAATTTTTTTAAAATAAAAAATTAATCTTTCTTCTCACATGACTGAATTATGAAACAGACAAGCCTCTAAATACAACATTGTGGAAAATTAATTCATGTTTTCGACCACACTTAATAATAACAAACAAAGTATTTTCACGACATAAAGACTTACATAAAAAAAAGAGTTACTAGCTCTCCAAAAAAATCTTGACATCCCCAAAAATAAGTCATAACATAATTTAAACAGATAAATATAAAATCAGCGAGTAGGCAATATTTCAGACACATTCTTCGGGATCATTTTCCTCTTCATCAAGAATGGTGGGACAAGTTGGTAAACTACTTGAAGAATTAACTACAAAATTAAATAGAAAAAGTACATTGAAAAAATAAAACTGTAATTTCAAATTGTAAAAAAATTAATTTAAAGAGAGAAAGTACAGTAAAAAAATTAAAATGAATGTACAATAACAAAATAAAACTGTGATTTATTTACCTTTCACCTCACCCCACAACCATCTTCGCGAGCACATCAATGCCTCCAAAGTTGTTGGATTAAGTCTACTAAGATGAGGATCAACTATTCTTCGACTATTGCTAAAAGAAGATTCAAATGCAACAGTTGACATAGGAATAGCTAAGATCGTTATGGTTGAAGTGAGCTACTAAAAAAATGAAAATTAATAAAATTAAAAACCTAGAATATTTATATCCACTTATAATACCCGTCCCATACCCGCCCCATATCCGGACGGGTCTGAAAAATTGGATCCGGGACCCGTCCCATAACCCATTTAGTATGCCCAAACTCACCCCATACACACGGGTCCATTACGGGTCCGGGGTCTGGGTAAAGGGACCCAGTGATGTCCCTAGTTTTGACCATAGAACTTAACATATATACATAGAGAGAAGCTCGGAACTCCGGAAATTGAATTCTATCATGATTGTGGAAAGTTGATTCCTTGGTTCGAACACCATGATTCATGTTATCCACAAGAAAGATTGAAAACATGCAAAGTTAAATAAAAGAAATTCAAGAAAGTCACTTTTTAAAATCCAAACGGACTCTACTAAAATATATATATATATATATGCATATTCTATCGAAAACGTGAAATCTCTATACAATATAGTAAGCAAATTTAGAAGTTAATTTTTAATATGAGATTGCATTGTTGTTCCATAAAAATCGACTTATTAGTTTCCAACGAACAAAATATATCTTCGAGCAAAATTTATTAACACAAGACTTCGTTAAATTATATATCATCACGTCTCGGAATCATGTCTATGCGGTGTGAGGGAATATAACGAATCTCGGCGGTTTCGGCTCGACAGTAAGGACAAGAATTTTCATCAACGAACCAGCCCAAAATGCAAGATTCATGGTACACATGGGAGCAGTGCAGTCGAGTCACCATCGCCCCGTCGCTTTCGTTTTCGGATAACCCTTCCATGCAAATACAACAGATCTCATCGGGGTCGAACTTGCCTTCCTGCTGCCTCAGTTTCTCCAATGTCTTCACCACCGATCTCCTCCTCAAATATTCCAACGGCTTTTCGATCGCGAACTCGTAATATTCGTCCCACGTATTTAGTGCCCAATTCGTCCATAACTCAACCACACTGGCTGGTTGAGCCACTAATTTCTTGATGTTCAACTGAACAACCATGTTTTCCAAAGGCAGACAATGATCGTCAGGGGTTTTTCCGAGGTACCCAACGATTTCAGACACCAATTCTTGGAGGTTTCCCAGCAACTTGAAATTAGAATTAGTTTCACGGCTGCCTTTAGTGCCCGACGCTACATGTATACCAAACCATTCGATGTTCTTCCCGCTTAGAGTGAAAGGGATATGCGCAACATCTAACGATTTCTTGACCATATCACCACATCGAGGCGAAAAGATTCCGACGGATGGCACCGAAACCTCTTCAGTCGTCGACTGGTAAGTGGCCCTATAGGCGTGGTCGGAGGATGAAACCAACAGAGTTTCGATGAGAAATTTGAGCGTGACTTCGTGAGGGAATCTCGTGTATGGATCGTCAACATATTGATATTCTTGCATACAAAAAATTTCAACTGCTTAGTCCTCGTTGGAGATGTCATTGGAGGTTGGGTGTTGCAGATGTGCCATTCTCCTCCCTCTTCTATTCGTCAAACTACATATTGAATGACAATATCGTGTGTGTATATATATACGTGTATGTGTGTGTAATCCTTTCTTAGGTTATATATATGATATAATATATACATATATATATATATGACAATATCGTGTATATATATAGGGGTGTGTAATCCTTTCTTTGGTTATATATATACAACTTTTATAAATTTTAATTTCAAAATATAATATTTATTTTTGAAATAAATATCTTCGACAAAAACTTGTGTGTGATGGTCTCACGGATCGTATTTTGTGATACAGATATCTTATTTGGGTCATCCATGAAAAAATATTATTTTTTATGTTAAAACTATTATTTTTTATTGTGAATATCGGTAGGATTACCCGTCTCACAGATAAAAATTCGTGAGACTATCTCACAACTACCCTGTATCGAATCATGCATAGATGGACAGAGATTGAGCATCGTGAAGGAAATTTTTTATCTTTATTTTCGAAACTAAAATAGCAATAATTATTTAGCCGATCAAAATATTAAGGAATTGTCCATTAAAAGGATATTATTAACGTAGGAATTAGGAAAGAAATCTAATTTTGTTAGATAACGATATCTTGACGCTTCGATCTTCTTGTTTCAAATAAGGTAAAAAAATGTCGCGTTACACTTAATATTATTTATCTAAACATGTAAAACATAAAATTCAAAATAGAGTTCCTTCCAATTATGAATTAATTTAAAAAATTGAAAAAGGAAAACACATTGAATGAGCTTTTATAAACCATCACATATTTCCTATGTTTCTACGCACTCTCCCACATAGTAACAGTAGATTATCCATTGGTAGAAAACCTTCGTTGAAAGAGATTGAATGGAGTAAAAAAGAAGTGTTTATATAAAAATTAATTTGGCATCATTAATTTATGAAAAAAAAAATCTAGATAAACGATTTGGCCATCTAGAATTTAGATATTAAATTCCATAATCAACTTTGATTAGATAGTACATACAGATATATAACAATATATAACAAAATAAAGACAAAAACTTGTGTGATACGGTTTCAAGGATCGTATTTTGTGAGACAGATCTCTTATTTGGATCATCAATGAAAAAATATTACTTTTTATTGCGACAAAATTGACCCGTCTCACAGATAAAGATTCGTGAGAACGTCTCACAAGATGCCTATTCTAAAATAAATTGAGAAGATATGCCCTTCTTAGCTAAACCCCGGTACCTTTCAACTATGTCACCTAGTGATGAAAGATTGTGCGTCGATTCAGCAAACCAATTCTTGAAAAAAAAACCGTCTCAATAGCACAGTGATAGAACAGTCAATAAGTAATTGACCCGTAGTAGATTCAACTTTTGGTGTTCTCTGTACTGCACCGAAGCTTGTGTAGACTTTGGTTGAGCGTAACGAAGCGAAACTATGATTTAGAAGCAAGCTGATGTACCATATGTTTCAGCAGAGTCTGATAAAAGGGAATAAACCCAAAGAGATGGGGCAGTGACAGATTTTTCCAGGTTCTTTAAAGAGATTGATGCGAGTTACATTACATTTGTACAAAATCTAGCTGGATAAACGAAGCGACCACCAAGAAGCCCAAACTATCGCATTTCTAATCTAATTCAGTCATCTTCTAACATCCTAATGGACTACCAGCTGGTGAAACCTACCAAGAGTTTGGCTTCTCGCTAGATGATCTGTAGATCTCATGCCACATCTTTAAAGGAAGTGTATATACAACTGACCATTCTAATTGTGCAAAAAAAAAAAACGCTATAAGCTGTGAGATATACAGGAAGAAGGCAAGAACATGGCTGTGATGCCTTCATCCTTCTTCATCATAATCTTCGTCTTCCTCGTCAATTGTACCATTTAAATTAGTAAGTTGAATAGGATCAATAGCCATCTGTTTCATGTCATCCAGGGACCAACCGGGAATTTCTTTAATTTTTAAGCAAGGAGTGATTTTTAAGCAAGGAGTTGGCTTGGTTGATGAGTCAGGAGGAGGAGCTCCAGCTAGTTTTGGGGTGGAGTCACCGGTCACATTTAAGTCAATATTTAGGTCAAAATTCCTGACCGATTTATCAGAACTCTTCCTGACTATGGGTCTTGATTCTGCAAGACCTGCCACATTATCGGACTTCCTGAGATTTTCTTCTTGATCCTCACCATTCAGGCGAAACATGTTAGGGTCATCCTCAATTTTTTCATGCTGACCGATTGATTCCCTTTCAAGCACACGACTACCTCTACCGCGACCTCGACCCCTACCCCTGCCCCTGCCCCTACCTCTTCCACTACTGCTGGTGTTACCAGTCTCAGGCTGCAACAAAATAGCCACCCATGTAAAATAAGCACCAAAAATTTGCAAGTAAAAACTCATCAAAGCATCATTAGTTTAGAACTCATCGTTAAACATTTTTTACAGCTATATCCATCAACTCAAATGAATGAACTAGGATGATCATCTATTTCGCAAAGTTAACCATACATGTATCTTCTAAACTACTGCTCAGCCACAGTTGCGGCCAACTGGTTTAATGATTGCATATAATGGCAACTGAAGTTATCATGGAAAATGAAAAAAAATAAAGATTTTTCAATTAAAAAGTCTAACAATCATTTATTTTCCAAAAACAAATAGTGCTTGGATTATTCTTTCTGCAACAAATTTTTATTCAAAGTAAATTTAAAGTACTGTTGGTGAAATCGACACAAAACATCATATTAAACCATCATACCGTGTGTATCCTTTTGGACTCATCATCATTGCCACATTCTTCATCTTCTAAAACCTTTCTGCACGAAGAAATCACAAGAATTATAAGTTTCAGTACTCGTATTTTTCCTTATTGTAAGAGAAGGAATTTCCTTTAGTTTTCCAAACCTTCTCTTAGCAGCCGACCTATCCTCGGTAGCAGCATCTGAGCCACCTAAATCAGGAACCTTACTGACAGTGTCCTTCAGGAAATCAAACACGTTAAAGCTCTGCACGCATTGCTTTCTGCAAGTGAAAAAAATCAATTGTAGGAAAATGATAATAACAAATCAATGCACAAATATGCAGGAACTGCTTCCAAACCAAATTCCAGAAGAAACTCACAGATGCAAAGAATTCACAGTTTTTGCTCCTCTTTTCAGGGTAATCTCATAAGTACGATCACACAAATCTTGCAGAAATAGTTCCAGAGCTTTTGCTGTATATAAATAATCATAAGATGTAAGCAAGCTGCAAAATACATGAAAAATTGCAGCATGAAAAGAGAGCAACCAATCTGATAAATTCCAAAATAGCTAAAAGTCCTCAACATTCGGAATGAACAATCACCTACAAGCAAATGAAAGTACATACAAACTAAAAGCGGTACAGCCATAGCAATCTTTCCCACGTCCTCATCGGCTTGCATAATCTTTTTAATACGAACCTGAAACAAAAAAAATTCAATTAACTGACTGGACAAAGGGTTAATGCAGGGGTAATTGCCTTAATTATAAAAACGGGACAAATTTCTCAATGCTGATTTTCTTTGTAACAAACCAGATCCAGTTCACAAGTCTTTAATCAATGAATGGTTATTGCGCCATGAATTTTGCCAAATAAACGCACAACAAAATCAGTCACATTCAAGCAGAAAACACTTCGACCTCTTAGGCTTTTTGTGAGCAACCCACAATTAGTGTAACATACTCCGTGTGTAAAAGACAATATATTTCTAAATTGCATAACCAGCACAAAAGATGTGATTGTAAAACACGTGAAAAGCTATACCTGTTGACGTGTAAAAAATTAGAATCAGGAAAGAACTAAAACCCAATCAAATCAGAATGTTCGGAAAATAAATGAGAGTTAAGAACAGATAAAATCTGAAAATTGAGTCAAACTAATCTTGATTGCAATATTAGAAACTGTTACAAAACGTGTCAATTTAAAAGCACCTCGTGAATCCAAAATCAACGTTCTTCACATGTATTTATGTGTCAATTAAGTACCACAAATGAGTACCCCAAAATAGTCGCATTGGTAATTTTTCTGGTAAACAAAGCCATTCAAATGCAAACAAATAAGAAACGCTAAACTAATCAACCAAGCACCCAAATTTTTCTTTCATCCTTGCCCTGTTTACTAAATATCCACACCAACCCCAAATCTGGCAGGCTTTGAATATTCAGCAATCAGTCATACAAGTAATACAACTACAATAATTGCCCAAAAAATAAGTAACAACAGCATAAACTTCTAACAGGAGACCTAACTCAGGCTAAATTTCAGTCACAATTAAAATTAAATTAAAAAAAAAAAAGAAACAAGATAACCTGCCACT
Organism: Primulina tabacum; assembly: GCF_025594145.1. Lineage (NCBI taxonomy): Eukaryota > Viridiplantae > Streptophyta > Magnoliopsida > Lamiales > Gesneriaceae > Primulina > Primulina tabacum. The sequence continues at coordinate 51,446,596 of NC_134550.1, forward strand.
CTTGGCCAACAAGTAACATGAGTTAACCAGACAACAAAAACACATCTGTTTCCTCATGTATCACCACATCAATAAGAATCACGAAACTGCTCCAAAATTTTCAACAATAAAATCAAACCTACGTGCATGAATGAATTACAAACACCAAAAAATGAAAACAGGCGCAAAAAATACTCACCGCCGGAAAACGCGTGTCGAGCTTCTTCCTCATAGCGTACAAATGACTCCAATTCCGAACCCTAGCTTCAATTAAACTCGCAGAAGCATACCCCACTACGTTATTATATATACATAAACATATGAACCTTCCCAGCGCACGAATTTCACCGGTTGGCCGTAGAAAATCCGTCGTCGTTACGTCGTCTCCGAATTTCAAAAAAGTAAATAAATAAACAAAAAGGGAATAATAATTAATTATCCGATAGATTCGCTTTTCTCGGACTTTCCACCCCACGATTAAGTTTTATTTTTACGGAGTCCTCTCTTCCAATTTTACTGTTGGATCCGCGACTTTGCGGTTCACCTGACGTGACCGAGTCTGACCACTAGGTTCTAGCCACGTGGAAATTATTCCCAATAAAATTTCGCCACGTAATAAAGAGCACTATAAAGTTTTTCTCACTGGATAGCTTTTTTGCAAGGAGCAATTTCTTCTAGTAATAGTAATTTTTGATCCTTTGATTTTCCGTTGTTTTTTTATGAGAAGATGTGATAAATTTTTATTCATCGAATCAGGTCAATTTTATTTATATTTATATTAAAAATAATATTTTTGACATAACAAATAATACTCTTTCATGATGATTCAAAAAAATATATGTCTAACAAAATTAACGTATGATATTGGTTTACAAGAATTTTTGTAATTAATTTTTGTCCATGTCACCAAACACCTAAAATATTGGCTTCGAGCATGTATTTTGTATTATTCTACTTTATAAAGGTTTTAGTTGAATCTGTTGCAAAAGATAAAAGCTTTAGACTTTCTCCATTTCTATATTAATAGTTGGCTAGTTGCCCGCTAGGTCATTCTATGGTTTAGTTTAATCCTATCTTGGTTATAAGGGGTTCCCCTCTCTATTTTTTAGTACATGGAGATTATATATAAAAAATGACAAAAATTTGTGTGAGACGAATCTCTTATTTGTATTATCCATTAAAAAATATTATTTTTTATGTTAAGAATATTACTTTTTATTGTGAATATCAGTAGGATGACCCGTCTCACAGATAAATATTCGTGAGACCGTCTCACAAGAGACCTACTCATAAAAAATTATGACCGTTTCACGGATCAATTTTATGATAGCAATCTCTAACTCAACCCGATTTATGAAAAAACTATTGTCATATCAAATATATTACTTTTTTTTGTAAATATAGATCTAATCAGCTCATATCACAGTAAACTTGCTTAATAAAAAAATACATTTTATGTATTCCATAATCATAAATACTAATTATGAAAATTATGTTAAAATTTCACCATAAAATAGATTTAAAAATAATCATCCCCACGATGTGATGCGCTAATATTCCAAAGAGTAGATGGTTGAAAAACAAATTTAAAAATATGCATTTCTAGTTTAGAATTGAAGGCTGCCAAGTGCCAGCATAATGGAAAAAAGACCTCTTTCACACATCAGAATTTTTCCCATCTCCTTTAACATACACGGTGATGGTTCAGAGATCCTACATAGATTATATGTTTTCTTTCAATTTACATAGAAAAATAAGTGCAAAGAAGAGGGCATCTGCATCAGAAGCCAAAACCAACTCTACACTCTGATTTCCAAAAGTAAAAGTTCTACGCTATGCTCTAGGAGATAAAAATGATCTTTCCTTCTCCAGTTATGTCAAACCGAGCTTGTTCTTCGGAGCTGGTATCTCGGTTTGGGAAAATCAAGAACCATCAGCTCATCAAATTCCTGACAAATACAGAAACAAACATCAAACGTCACTGCACTTTTGCTTTCTTCGCATTGACGCAAATGAAAATCAAGTCCAATTAACTATTCACGATTCAAAAGTTATACATCCTTAAGAGATTGTATCTTCTGAAAGTCTACAAGATGGCTGATGAAACACAGCAAAGCACACATCAGCGCTTGAATTACACGACACGCCCCATATACAGGAGCCGACCTATCCCAGAAGAGCCGATCCGACTCTCTTCAACTTTGGAAAAACGTATGCCTGTACAGAACAATGGCCTTTACCATTTTGCTGATTGATTAACTATTCCTATTTCCTAATATGCCCACCGAAATAGCAATAAAGCCCACAAAAATTCAGCAACAAATGTTGGCCAGTTAAGATACAATAGCACTAGGTTCACAAAAGATGCTTTATCAAGCAGTACTTTTAAAAGTGTTTCTGTTTTTTCTTAATAAATAGAAGCATTCTAAGTTTTCATAGAAAAGTGAATCAGATTTTTTTAAGCTTTTAATCGATAAGCTGAAGGAGAATCCTAAATGCCACATGTGCTACTGGCTTCCTTAAGCGTTTTAAAAATAAAAGCACTCTTGAAAAAAAGAAAACGTTTTCCTTACAAAAACTACTCCATCCAAATGCACTCATTATCTCCACAAAACTATTCGCAGCTATAAAAAATGAGAGTTCTGTTTCCACCACTGCCTTTTATTGCGGAAACTAGGCATTCACAAGTTTTAAGCATATTTTAACTATTGTAACACTTTTAAAGCCGACCAATTTATCGAAGTAGACAACATTTGCTACAATAAATAGGCGATTGAATTGCAAAATACTTAATTGCTTCACCGATATGCTCTGACAATGCATCACAGCACACATTAAGTAGTAGGATAATGAGGAATATACAGAGGCTACTTACCTTTTCTTTCATAAGCTTCAGATTCTCTTCTTCAAGACGTGAAACCTTGCTCACCAACTCATTGTGATAAGCCTGTTCCACATCATTAGTATTTCAAAATATGAAGATATCCGTGCAAAGAAAGTAAAATACTACGATTAAAATCCTGCCTGCTTTCTTGCTCGCGAACGGGCAGCTGACTCCCTATTCTTAATTTTTCGTCTAAGCCTCCTCTCAATGGTCTTCTCGAGGTCTGTCGAGTCTCTTCCCCGCCCTGGCATTGAAGTATCCGACAATGTATCAATTGAGGCAGAAGACGACAACCTTATTTGGGTCGGGAAATTGTGAGAAACCAATGCAGTATCCAAAGACATGGCAGTTTCTAGGGAAGCATCAGCCACACACATCTCAGCTTTTACCAAGAAATCTTCCAAAGTGGTCTCCCCAAGAGTCGGCCCTTGTTCTTGACCACTCATATTCTCCAAATTCCTCATCTTGTAGACTCCTTGTATGTCCCTCCACACCTCATTCACAGTCTTACCTGTAAATGTCCTCAAAAGGGACAGGCTGACTTGGCACTGCATCGAGGCTGCAGGGGAAGTACTTCTCAGGTCCATTCCAGATGAATGTCTCGCCTTAGCAGTCGACACATTTTTAAGCAATTCATCGAGATTCATGCTGCCTAATGGTTTACCTAGATCGCCTAACTGATTTTCCACTTCATCAAGTGTGAGGCCAAACCATGAGCTTTTTTGTGCCAATGGATGACGTACGTGAGATTGCTGCCCACTACCACTCACATAAGAATTCATTGTCTGAATTCCCATTCACTCTTAGGCGGAAAACAAATGAGAGGGCCAGCGTAACCAAGAAAAGGAGCTAAAAAGGACCAAACAAAACAAAAAAATAAGTCACCTTTAGGAACCACAAGAAATGTTTGATTTAATACCAACTTTCACTTTTAAGCCCTCGACACCTATCCATACTAGAGGATACACGCATGTAAGCGGCCAATAGCTTTCCTTCAAGAAATATTAAAAAAAAAAAGAAGCTCAGATGCATTAATCAACCAATCAGTACAAGCCGAAAAGATGCAATTACTTTGCCGATATACAGGGCTCGAATTGTGTCAGTCAGTGTAAGCAGCATGGGGAAAACTAGCATTCCCAGGCAATCAAACTCGAAAAATCATTCTAAAAATTTGAGAGAATCAGGGTTACACTAGTCCACATGAACAAAATAATTCAAAACTCACCAAAACACAAGGAAAGCTAATGGAAGGCCAAAGGAAAAATCTTGAATAACCCTGGAGCCCTAATGGGAGACAAAAACTAGACAATAAAAGGGGGAAAATCCATTTCAACATGAAGAACAATCAACCGGCGATCACAACACAAGTAAAAACAGAGAAGAAACAACCTTGATTACTGAAGAAACAGCGCAAATACCTGGCAGCAGAAGAGGATCCGATGAGCAGACCGTTGATTATTGATAATAAATCATTATAATAACGATTGTTATTTCCTTTTTGTTTGTGTTAACGATAAATATCATGGTCTTTCGAATTTTTATACGTGAAATCAGTCAATTTTATCGATATTTATAATAAAAATAATATTCTTAGTATAAAAGTTAATGTTTTTCATGGATGACCCAAATAAGAGATTCGTCTCACAAAATGCGACTCGTGAGATCGTCTCACACAAATTGTGCACCAATTTTCCGTGATCTCAATCATCTAAGATCCTTCAACTGATGCGTCTCTATCTTGTGCACCAATTTTTTGAATGTTGAAATTGACAATGCCTTTGTGAATAAGTTAGCTACATTATCACTTGAGCGAAGTTGATGGACGACAATATCATCATTTTCTTAAGCTCGTGTGTATAGGAGAACTTTAGTGAAATATTCTTTGTTATCTCACATTTGATATAGCTCCTTTTAATTATACAATGCAAGCAACATTATCTTTGAATATTATTATTGGGCTATCTTTGGTTGTTGGCAACCCACGCAATTCTTGAATATGTTGTGTCATGGATCTCAACCACACACACTTCTGACTTGCTTTATGCATTGCAATGATCTCAGAGTGATTTGAAAACGTCGTTGTTAAAGACTGTTTCACCGACTGGCATGATATGACAATGCGTGTATACACAACCTATTTGGGATTTAGCTTTACGTAGATCAGAAAAATATCATGCATTTGCATATCCAACTAAAGAAGACTTTGGTTTTGTCGAATAAAATAATCACATATAAGTTATATCATGAAGGTGACGAGATATGTGTTTACATCATTCCAATATCTTCGGGTTGGACATAAGTTGTATCTTGATAAAAGATTAACAGAAAATGCTATATCTGGGCAAGTACAATTTACGAGATATAATAATGCTCCAATCGCACTTAGATATGGTATTTCTAGACCAACGATTTTTTCTTCATTTTCATGTGGTCGAAAAGGATCTTTGTTAGCATCAAGTTATCGGAAAAAAAATATTGGTCATTGTAGTGTATGTGCTTTGTCTATATAAAAGCTCTTTAATATTTTTTTCTTGTATATGATGACTGATGAACAAATATTCTCTCTTGTAAATGTTCAATTTGTAATCTGAGACAAAATTTTGGCTTTCTTGAATCTTTCATCTCAAACCCATTTTTCAACTAATTGATAGTTTTAGTAAGCTCTTCTAGAGTGTCAATAAGATTTAGATTATCAAAATATGTTGTCACAACTGTAAAAACCTCATATGTCCTATTGATAAAAACGCACGGACAAATAAGAATATTTATGTACCCTTCTTTCAACAAATATTTACTAGGACAATACTTTAATCTATATATGAATTTATGCAGTTTTACTGATAACATAACCTTGAGTACTTTACCATAAAGATAAGCAGTTGTCACATCCATAAGTAGCATATCAAGACTTTTTGATACTGCTAAACTGATTAGGAATTTAAAAGTAGTGACATCCATCACAAGTGAATATGTTTTCTCATAGTCAATTTCAAGTCTCTGCGAGAAACTTTGGACAAGGAGTCGGGCCTTGTATTTTACAATTTCACTATTGTCATTCTTCTTTCGTACAAAAAGACATCGTATCATACCAAGATTATATTTTCAAGTGTTCGAACTACATGTCCAAAGGCTTTATGCTTTTCTAGTGAGTCTAATTTAGTTTATATAACCTCCTTCCATTTTAGCCAATCATCTTTTTGTTAACAATCCTTAACATATCGTGTTTTGGGTCTTCATTATATATGATGTCAATGGCGACATTAGAACAAAGACATTGTCAACAGTTGTGTTATTTTGATCCCACAATTTTCACGTTTTAATAAACTAAAATAATTGTGTTTAAGCTAAATTTAGCTAATCAATCTTTGTGAAAATGATATTGGCACTTTGTACACTATATTATAACTTGACTTATCTAATTTCAATTCACTTTAGCATAAATTTTATTTTATTTTTATTGGAGATTTACATCTCGATCAATGACATAAATATATGAGTTTTCAGTGTCAATTATTTTAAATTTGGTATAAAAACATGTGTTCGGTGTATAAAATATTTTCACCCATATTTGTTTTACATTTCATCTATCTAATTTCAAGTGTGTATCATGATTTTGTATTCGATTTGAGTTAATTGGTACCGTGCACATATAAATCAATATGTTAATTTAATATGTTTGTATCTAAAGTTTCTCAAATTAATGCTCCAACATTGTTAATTATTTTATACCCAAACTTGTATAATAAATGTTGGAAATTAATAAAATTATTATAATTTAATGTTCAAAATATTATTTTTTTATTATCAAATTTAAAATAATTATAGTGAAATATTATATTGTGAAATTTTTTGTATCAATTTTTTAAAGTTTAAAAAATATTTTTACATCGATTAATTTAAAAAGTCATAATTTTTTTATTAGGACAGAATCTGAGCTCAGTCCCAATCGTATGATTGAGATTTAAAAACAGTCTTAACCCGTAGGCCGAATCATTGATTGATTGTCAAGTTTCTGACATTTCGGAGAAAGCCCTAACCACACCGCCGCCGGCGTACTACAAACCCTAACCCCCAATTTCTTGTTCTCGAGCGGCTATGGCCAAGAAGAGAAAAAGCCGAGCTATCGAAACTCCTCAAGAGCCTGAGCCTGAGCCCGAGCCGGAGCCCGAACCCATCCAGTATAGTGAGCCAGATCCGGAACAGTACAGTGAGCCAGATCCGGAACAATCAGTCACTGAGGAAATACAACAAACCTCAGTGGAAGACCCAAGTGTTGGGGAAGAAGAAGAAGAAGAAGCAGACATTGAAGAAGAAGCAGAAGAGGAGGCAGAGGGAAAGGGAGAGGGAGAGGGAGAAGAGGGGAAAGAGGTGCAGGAAGACGACGCCCTTCTTGAGAAGATCGAACATGAGTATGAAATTACAGAAAAGCCTTCCGAGAAAGACATTTCAGAAAATGGTGGTGCAAATGAAGGGCAGAACGAGGAAGACGAAGGTGAATTGGAGGAGGAGCCATTGGAGAAGCTTCTCGAACCCTTTTCTAAAGACCAAATAGTTCTTTTGGTCAAGGAGGCAGTGGCCAAACACCCTGATATCATCGACAACGTGCGCGAGTTGGCCGATGCCGACCCTTCACACCGCAAGATTTTCGTGCACGGTCTTGGGTGGGATGCGACTTCTGAAACGATTACCTCTGTTTTCGGGAAGTACGGGGATATTGAGGATAGTAGGGTTGTTATAGACAAGAATTCCGGGAAAGCTAAGGGTTATGGATTCATTTTATTCAGGCACCGTCATGGAGCGCGTCGTGCCTTGAAGCAACCACAGAAGTTGATCGGGAGTCGGATGACTTCATGCCAACTGGCATCAGCTGGTCCCGTTCCTGCTCCTCCACCCATTGCTGGGTCAACTGTTTCTGGAGCCCCAGTAAATGAGTACACGCAGAAGAAAATTTACGTGAGCAATGTATCCGCCGAGATTGATGTTAATAAACTTGTGGAGTTCTTCTCGAAATTTGGGGAGATCGAGGAAGGACCGTTGGGGTTGGATAAGCAGACTGGGAAACCAAGAGGTTTCTGCTTGTTTGTTTACAAAAGTGCCGAGAGTGCCAAGAAGGCGCTGGAGGAGCCACACAAGAAGTTTGAGGGTCAGATTCTACATTGCCAGAAGGCCATAGATGGACCTAAACATTCTAAAGGTTATTTCAATCCTCAGCATGGTCAACCACAGCAGCAACAGTCTCAGCCTCTGGTCCATCACCAGGGGCAGCAAGGGTATTATCAACGTACTGTGAAGAGGGTTAAGTACGCAGAGAGCAGTGGAGGGATGTTGCATACGGCTGGGCACTTGATGGCACCTAGTGCAGGGCCAGCTGTGCCTCCCATGACGTTCAATCATCCGGTACCCCCGGCAGCTATTGGACAGGCTGTAGCAGCACTGTTGGCCACTCAGGGGGCTGGCTTAGGAATAGGGAATTTGCTTGGAGGGATTGGTGCTGGTGTAAATCCACAAGGAGGTCAAACGATGATGAACAATGTAGGTTATGGAGTTCCAGGCGCATCTGGGTATGGAGGACAGTCTGTGGTGCAGGGAGGTTACGGTGTCCAGCCACCAATGGGTCAGGGTGGCGTTAGACCACATCAAGGTGCTGCCCCCTACATGGGTCATGGTCACTAGGTAAGTGAGGTATGTTTGTTTATTAAGGAATCTTTATGAAAAATAAATTATTGACTGATGTTACCTGGTGCTTGTTGAATGTCTATGAATGGGTGGTAATTGGCAATTCTAGAGCATGACAAGAATCACCATACAAGATTGATCTAACAGTTGGAAATCGGTGGGTTTTGTAGTTGTGGGCTTGTTTATCTCATGTTGGGTTTGATCGTTAATCAACACTATAGCTACCCAGCCCATGGAGGGACCATAAAAAGCTCTATAACTTGATGCTTGCATTATCTTGCAATGAGGTTTACCGTTTACCCCTTGCGTCTAATAATCTTCTGAATGAAAGTTGTGTTTGGACCGGACCTATTTTGTTGGAATCTTGCAAATTTCAAATAAGGAAATAGAAGTTTTTAAGAAATAAAAAGACATGAATAAAGTTGTACGTGATGTCGGAAAGCAATAACACACCTGTAAATTTCTATGATACTGATGTCTGAAAGCAAGTTGTACATGATAGATGGACTTTTAAGCTATTAATTAGTTTTTCCAGCAGGCACAAAACACACATGCATATCGGCAGGGATGTTGTCAGGACATGTATTTTGTGCTCGTATAGGTAAATCATGTGATGTCTGTTCGATTTCCATCTTCTAATGAGTTTTTTGCTTCTGACATAGTTTTTGATAGTTTTATAGTCTAGCAATTTGTATGCATGTAATCTCTTGTCCCAGATTCCATATTTTTATGTAGATGGGATATTTTTGGTTTTAACCTGTTTTACTTATTAAAAGCTCTTTGTTTAATTGAAAATGCAAGTTTTATGTTTTTTGATTAAAATTTTCATTACTTGAATCACAGGTTCAACTTAATTATCTTTTGTGAATGAAAGTCACTTTCTTTGGCAAACAGCCTCTTTATGTTTTATTTATTCATTGTGCAGATTCTTCATAATTGCATCAAACTTTTACTTTTGGACTCTGATGATTCTTCCGAAGTTCAGGATCTCATGCAAATGACGTCTTTCCTTGTTGCAAAAAGTTTATTTACCAGAATCTAAAATATGTATTTCTTTTAATTATCTTCTCGTCTGTCGAACATTTTCTAAAATAATATCTTATTTTGGGCTCTCTTACAACTTTTAGAAGGATTGTGATATCGCCGGTTCTTCCTAGATTTCTCTCTTTATTTTTTAAATGTTTCAATCAAGTATCCTTCTCCGAGTCTGCATTTTCTTGATGTTTTCCCTCTTTGCATTATCGAAAAAGATTTAAATTTTTTTATACTGAATTTTGACAGTTTTCTAACCTGTATAGGCCATAGTTGTAGTTTCTCCATATCTGTTCTGAGTTCTGCAGATGTTACGTATGCTTCTAAGATGAACTGAAGCCAAGCATCCATTTAGTTGTTCTTACAGAAGAGACTGCGTTGATAGTTCCTTTAGCCGCATGAGTCTCAATTTACATGATGTTACAAGGATTCTGCACAGGAATCTCGTACTGCAGGAAAGCTCATAAATATTCCATTTCCCATTCTGTAAATGCATTACTTTTTCTGGTATCCAACATGCAATAAGCCACTACCTTCCTCCAGACATGAAAATCTCAATTTTGTTTTGGAACTAAACTTAACATAAAAGCTGAGAATTGAGAGTTTTGGGGTATATTCATGCATAGCGAAAAATTTGTATTTTGGTAGCCGTTTTTTTCACTTGATTTTTCTTAAGAAAATTTAACCATCTCATAATCAGAATATGATCCAGAGATTGTTCATCAAGTCATTTGATTCATATAAAATTTATTTGCTATACTATTAGCTCGAAAGCTACAAAGAATTCTGATCCACATAAAAGCTGAGTATGATGTTTTCATGTTGGAGCACTTTCAGTGTGATCACACCTCGGTGTTTTTGTTCATCCTGAGTTCCTTAAACTTGAAATTTTTGAATATGATTTCACGCAAAATCGATACATTTGACTTCCATATCTACTTTTTGAATCCATCCATTTTTTGGCGAAGTTCTTGCTCTGCTACTTTACTCTTCGGGGATACCTCCACTCATTTTATAGCCCCTCCCAACCGAGTCCTTTAGATTCAGGGGGTCTCATTCACAGGCAGGAAACATGATCCAGAAGATGACGCCAAGATGAGAAGAGCATTCAACATTGTTCAGCTTCAATACAGGTATTGCCTGTTTTATATAGCAGCAATATATCCATGATGTTCTTAAAGTCCATGGATTGTGACTTCGTGAAGTCGACAATTGCTCTCTCCTCTGGGATTTTCCAGATTTGAATTACACTAAAGAGGTCATCATCTTGTGCCCATTGTGCTTGCATCTCTAGTCAAGTGATTTTTACCTTGAGCTGGGTTATGAATCAGTCGCCAAGCGCGCGCGCATAGTGTTGGTCGTCCTGATTTCTAGAGGGTATATGGCTATATGCTGTGAATATCGAATTCTTGTATTACGAGAAGATGGGATTTTTTGCTCTTTTATCTATAATAAAAATAATATAGAGACGTCAAACATCCGAAACACACTGTCATTCGTCTTCCACAGACTTCGTACAATCATAATTTTAATATCAACTTTTGAAAATTCCCTAATGTTCCCTTTCAACTTCCTTGAAAGGTTTATAAATGGAAAATTAATTAAAAATAGTTATCGTTTAAAAATTTCATACCTGAGAAACTAATGCAGAAAGAATTCTTTGAAAGAAATTTTAAAAATTCTCCATGCCAAATTTTCAAATAAAAAAAAAGTTTGTCATAATCACTTTATGAAACCTTCATACATGATTTTGAAAACTGTCGTATAATTGTATTTGATCTTGTATGAGATTTAAGTTGTTATATTTGTTTTTTTTTTTATTCTATGATATGACACTAATGTGATGTTAGCATAGCATGGAAATAAAAAATAATCAAAATTAAAGTGGAAAACATGGGAATTCGGTAAAAATCTATATAAGCAAAACTTGAACTTCTTGTGATAACTCAATCTGTTCACAACCAATGCTTCGTGTTGTAGTGTACTAATTATCTATGTGTGGAGAATAATCGAAGTTTGACGATCGGACTGATGTATGGTTCAAAAGTTGAGTATGGTAAAACGGCAAATACTCTGTAATAAATTTGAACTTAATCAAAAAGTTGTATCAATTGTGTGAACAAATTTAACTAGTTTTTATACTTTTGATTTAATTTGTATGAATTTTTAACTTTGTTCATATTCAATGTTTGTATAAATCATCTGAAAGTATTTGTAATTCGTTCTACCAATATTGTTAGGTCGAAGGATACACTATTTTACATTAAGTTTTGCACTATCGAATTTTGCTAACAAATTCATATGATATTACAATTTTTGCGAATGGTCTTTATTTTTCGATTTAAAATTTTTTTTATTGAAAATTATATTAAAATTTATATGTAAAAAATATTAATTTGTGAAGGAGGAAAAAATTTAAAATATGCGAGACGTAGTATGAAATATATAACCGAAGAACACATGAAACAATTTTCACTATTTTTTCCTTTATGATTCTTCTTTCTCCACTCTTCAACATCATATATAGTTCTGTATGTATACGTACATCGTCGATAAGTCGTATATTTTCTTGGGTTTCTACCAAGTTCAATGGTTAGTTTTTTATAAAAACAATTAGATAATATCTCGTTTTAATTGTTTCTTACTCCATTGTTTCATAACATATATTTTTTTGAATAAATCGAACTTTTCGTGATAGCTCAATTTGTGCAACACCAATGCTTTGTATTGTGGAGAACAATCGAAGCGTGACGCTTGGACTACCGTATAATTTAAAAGTTTTGAGTTGTAATTTTACCACCAGCACACTATAGTTTTTGATAAAGCGATACACACTTCGCCTTAAATTTAAACTTCTTTAAATTGTGTGAACAAAATTTAACTTGTTTTCATACTTTTGATTTGATTTATATGATTTTTAAATTTGTTCATATTCAATGTTCGTATTAATCATCTTAAAATATTTGTATATTTCAAACGAAAAAAAATCTTAAAATATTTGCAATTCGTTCTATCAATTGCATGTCATTATGTCGAATGATACAATCTTTTACATTGAGTTTTATAGTACCGAAAATTGCTATCGAAATAATTTGATATGACTATTTTAGCCTATGGTTTTTTTTTATGTTTATTTTTTATTGAAAAATATATTTACATACATATGTAAAAATAAAAAATGTATGTGAGTGAGTGAAATGTAAATCCGAAGAACAGACGAAACAATTTTCTCAATTTCTTGCTATAAGATTTTTCTTTCTCCACTCTTCACCATTACATATAATATTTTTTTTGGAATTTTATTCTTTTTTCTTACACAAGTGCGATGCTAACATGACGATATTTGCACTATCATATTGATATTCTAATGAAAAAATTATTAAAATCTAAAAACAAAAATATATGATTAAAACTGAAATTTGAGCGTTTATAAAATAACGTTTTAATGAAAAAATTATTAAAATCTAAAAATAAAAAATATATGATTAAAACTAAAATTTGATCGTTTATAAAATAACATTCTACACCGTCTTCACTCAAATTAAAATCGATAACATGGGACTTATCTTGAAAATTGAACAGTCGGGAACTTATTACACATTACCTCCACCCTCGTTCGTTTCTAGACATAGATGTCGAATTATTATATTGAAACTAATTTTATTGTGAAAATTTGAAACACAATAATTTACCCGTTGTCTAAAAGTTTCATATACAAGTTAACACAATAAAATATTTTTCGCGGTAAATATTACTTGAAAAGACAGCTGTAAAAATTATTTTAAATATTTGAAAATAACTTACTAAATACTGATTGGATATAATTTAAAATAATTTATTAGCATAAATACATTATTCTTTAAAAATTTATTCAAATATAAAAATATTTGTGTATCTAATTTAAAAGATATATTATAGTCAAACTAAGATTTTTTAAGATAAAGATGATAAAATTTCGAAGCATCCAACATCCGAATATCCACCAAATAAGCCTTTTTTTTAAATTAATATTAAGCTTATACTTCTAATTAGCTTATGGTTTTTATTTTTGTTTTTTATTTTTAATGTAGAAAAGATAAAGATTAATAATCAAAGAAGGAAATTAATTTAAAAAAAAATGCTAGTGTGTGAAATATATATCCGAATAACACACAAACAATTTTCACAATTTCTTCCTATAAAGATAAAGATAAAGATAAAGACTAAAAAAATACACAATTGTTGATATTACCAATTTCCCTAAATAACGAGGAGACTTAACTAATACATATATAGTTAATGTAATATATTCTCCAAAAATAAATTAGGGTTTGTTACAAAAGGAAGATTTCGTGCAGGAGGAGGATTCATTATCTACTTATCTTATTTGATTTGATGAGAAGTTCTTTTGTATCCTTTTAGAACTTTTAATTGCTTCTTCGACTTTGAATTTGGATTTTTTGCAACTCAATCTCCGCATAAAAAAAAAATTCAGAAACAGATCGATGGAAAGAATGATTGAAGGGAAACTCTCGAGAATAACCATGGCAGACGAAGAAAATATTGATTCGGGTCACTCTGATTCGAGGCCTTCAATCGTGGATTTAACCAGGCGTCTGAAAACCTATCCTGCGAAAGCTAGAACCATCCTCCTACCGATATTGCCACCTCCGGTGATCGATTCTTCGGGAGTTTTGAGTTCTTATGGGAATGACGACGATCATTCTCCGCAGGTTTTGATAAGTTCCGAGGCAAGTGTACAGCCTGATCATCTTGATTCTGAGGAGGGGAAGGAAAAGGTGACAGGGCTGAAGCGTGAGTTAGAGGAAACTGAGGATGGGCCTGGAAGGGGTGATAAGAGTCGAAAAACTGATTCTGGGGTGGATTCTCCGAAAATTTCGGACACAGAAGGTGCTGGTCATGATGGGGAAATAAGGGAATCGGAGATCAATATACAGAGTTCTGATGAAATATCACCGAGTGAGAAAACTTCATCCAGGGAGGGATGTACAGATGATCAAGCCGCGGATATCAATAATCAGGTAGTCTCTTCTGTGAAGGAAAAAGACGCTCCTAATGCACCGAAGACCCCCAAAAGATACGATTGCAGTTTCTGCAACAAAACTTTCTCGTGTCACTTGGCGTATGGAGGCCACAAATCGAGTCACAAAAAGTTCAAGATGGTATGTTACAACGGCAATGATATTAGACGTAAGAATCAATCTTTGATCACCAATACATGTGATGAACAAACTGGTAAAATTGCTTCGAGCGTTGAAAATGCAGCAAGCCTTCCGGAACCAGTTGGTAATGATGGGAAACATACGTGTAAGATTTGTTCGAAGAAATTCCCATCTGGCCAAGCTCTTGGAGGCCACATGAGACGCCATTCGACGGGTGATCAGAAGACGCAATCTACTCCTAAAATCCTGGATTTTGATCTTAATGAGTTGCCCAAGGAAGAAGATGGATATCCTTAAGCAAACAGTTGAATTCTTTAGGTCGTCTATGAAGTTAATTCAGTCCTGGGTATTACTTTTATTTTTTATTCATCTTTATTTCATTTCAGGGTTTTTGCATGAGTTTCAAGTCTTTGCATTGAACTGGTTTAGGTACCCTTTTGCATTTGCCTTTGTTTTCCATTTGGTGATTATGAATGCATATACACTTTTAGAAATCTTTATACCATTATACATGATTATTGATTTTGGATTGATGCTATGGTACACCAGTGAACCGTGGATGGCCCGCCGGCCGAAATGCGTCGTGCGCGACATATCGTTTTTCTTCTTGTGGGTGTGATGGTGGGAATTTGAATTAAACATAGAAAAACATATTATTGTTTCTATCAAATTTAAAGATTTTATAAGAACATATATTATTGTTCCAAAATACATAAACTATATTCTATGTTGTTTGTTGTGTTGTGTACCCCGCATTTTCCAACAAAGAGAAAGATGATACCCAACGACATCTAATTCGTGTATCTATCTATCTATCTATATATACACAACATATTGCCTATAAAATGGCGAGTTCAAGGATTTGAACGGACTTAAAGAAGTCATGTCAACTATGCAAACCAATTTCGATTCTTGAAATACTTTTGATTTGGCATGATTTAAGATTTATTTATACACAAATTGTATCTTTGTTTCAAAGTGTGTGTGTGCGTGAGTGGTGTAGTTAAATTAGGGAAATTATTGCTTAATTAAATAATTACAACTAATTAAAATACTAACACTCTTCAAACTTTAATAAAATCCCTCAATTTAAAATAATTCGCACAAGTGTTAAATATTTAAAAGTTACCATCATAAAAAAAATCACCTCATCAATATATTAGGCTTTTAAAATACTAAAACTTTATAATTAATTTAAAATGCCTCATCCTCAACTTAAAATAAAATACCACATTTTACATTGCCAAAATCGTCACCGGTCTTTTCCTCGATCCCGCCTCGAATAATCGCCTGAAACATGAAACTTGAAAAACATTCTAACGTGCATCACATAAACATTAAAATAATACAATTTAATTAAATCATGCATCACTAACGTCATTTTAAACTTAAATAAAATATTTAAGAATTAAATAAATGTGTGGGTTATACGTGTACTGAATTTGGGCACTGTATTATGACTTTGAAATAGACTAGAATAATCAATTTATCTTTTTTTAATATAGAGGAATAAACTCACAAAGAGAGAAACATGCAGGATCAAAAATACAATTATCCCTAAAAATTAATTTTATTGTCACGTGCAATTTAAAAATATAAAATTAATTAGAAGTTTATCGTTTAAAAATTTTATATCTAAGAAATTAATTCAGCAAGATTCTATGAAAGAAATTTTAAAAAAAATTCTTCATAATAAATTTTCATATAAAAACAGTGTGTTGACTGTTGACATAATAACCACTACAACAAAAATGGCTTTCCGCAGCGCACATAGGGGCTTTCCGCAGCGCGCATTGCATGCTGCAAAGTTGCAAGCTGTTGAAAGTTCAAGATTATCCGCGGCGTACATGTGCACGTTGTTAATACTATTATCAACGACGTGTATATGTACGCCGTTAATAAAATTATCCGCAGCGTGCAATGTACGCCGTTAATATTCATAAAATATCTAAATATTAGCGACGATTTTTGACAAAACCGTCGCAAATTGGCGACGGTTAAAAACCGAAGAAAGTAGCGACGGTCTTTAAATTTAGCGACGGTTACAAAACCGTCGCTAAATTTTGCGTAAAAATAAAAAAATTACTTTTATAATTTAATAAATTTTTAAAAAAACTACAATACAACTATAATAATAATACTCATGATCTTAATTAACAATTAAAAAATTAACCAAAAATTGAAACAAAAAAACGTACCTAAATCGAAACTAAAATCATATAAGAAAGAAAAATTTTAAGTGTTGTGAAGTGGCGTGGAGGAAAATGGAACGAAAATCGGATATTTATAGACAATTTGCGATTATTATCGACGATTTTCGATTAAACCGTCGCTACTAGCGACGGTTGACATAGAACTGTCGCTCATAGCGATTATTACCGACGATTTTCGATTAAACCGTCGCTCATAGCGACGGGTTTTTATTAAACCGTCGCCGATTTACGTCTATTAGCGACGGTTTAAAAAAAACCATCGCTTTTCTTTTACTAAACCGTTACCGATTTTAAATCGGCGACGGTTTCTTGTAAACCGTCGCTAACTGTGGCGACGGTGTTTTAAATCGTCGCAACTAAAACCGTCGCTAATTTAAAAATTCGAACACATTTTCCGCAGCGTGCTAATAATATATGCATGCCGTGAATAATACTATTAACGGCGTGCGATTAATGTACGCCGTTAATGTCTAAACACGATTTTTTTTAAAAAATGATTTACTTTTAACAGCGCACATAAACATGCACGCTGTTAATAATACTATTAACGGCGTGCCTTTATTTTGCGCTGCGAAAATTGCATAGGTTATTAACAGCTCACATATAACTGCACGCTGTCGTTTATATAATTTATTAACCTCACACATAAATGCATGCCGCGGATATTACTATCCGCAGCGTGTTTTTAATGCACGCCGTTAATAGTATCAAGTGCAACACTATTAACAACGCACATATGGGTGCACGCCATGAAAAATAGTATTCGCAGCGTGCTTTTAATGCACACTGTTGATGACGTGCTGCGGAAAATCATTTTTCTTGTAGTGAATAATACGAAATCGTATACATAATTTTGAGAAGTGGTCATATATATGTAAGGAATACTGTAATTTGTTTTATAAATATGAAACTCGCAGTTGCTAAGCCTTTTTTATGCGCATTGAGTAAAACAACTGCCTTACGCAATAACATGCAAACTACGTTTTGTCAGGTAAAATGTATTGGACAAACAATGTGTGATGTTGCTGAAATCCGGGATGGTAGGTGAGAGGTCGGATCTTCACTTGGGAAGCTCGGATTGGACCTTCGAGATCTGAAAACATAAACAAGAACGTTATAAAGGGGCCGGAAGGTTGTTCCAGCATAGCCCCTTCGACGCTCAAGTCAGAGAACAGAAAACTGAGAGAGTAATGTGCGTACTGAGAGAATGTAAATATATGAACGAATAAACAATGAACAAAACACGGTATTTATAGGAGAAGAATAGAGTTCTGATTTGGTAGATTTAGATCCTCAGAATCATTCGCAAGATTTGGCTAGATTTGGTTAGATTCTGTGCCATATTTGGTTAGATCTTGACGGACCTTACTCTTTAGGGCTTTATTTCCATGGGCTACTTGTTAATGTCTGAATAGAAGCTCTCCCAGGCAAGAGCCCGTCCATATTCTGAACCCTGTTGGAGCTCGGCTAGGGAGCTCGGCAATGACACTTCTAATTGGCACGATTCCATGATATGGGAGGTCAGCTCGGAAGCTCGGCAATGACACTTCTAATCGGCACGATTCCATGATATGAGAGGTCGGCTCGGAAACTCTTGGTAGGTCGGTTTGGGAGGTCTTGAGAGGTCGGCTTGGGAGGTCGGCCGTATATCTGATCGACGAGACTGTGGATATAGGAGGTCGGCTGGGATGACCTCTCGGATGTCCTCCTAGAAGCTTCAGACCAAGATGAGGTGATCTTACATTGTGCTGGGTCAAGAATCTGACCTCCTGGTTTTTCCAAACGTTGGGCCACTACCTCTCGGATAACCTCCACTTCCTCTCGGATAACCTCCAACAGACCTCGCGGTAGATGACCACCCAGATGCTGAGCGCTGGGCCACTAACTATCTAGGCTACCGAGAGTGGGCCAGATCCATCCTCGGTCTTGGGGTATCACGAGTCCCCCCCTCCCCTCAAATCGAGCTGACGTTGTAGACCAGAAGCTCGTGGTTGTCTTAGCTCTCGATGGCCCATAAGTGTTCTAAGCCGGCTGTCCCTAGCTTGGAGGCAGAGTCCTCCGCTATGCTGAGCTTAGAACCAAAGTAGAGCTGTCCTGATCTCAATAGGCAAAGCTTTTGGCCGTTCCGGTCTGTGTTTTGAGTTGCCCCGATCTGAGATACAGAGCTCTTTATGATGATTCTGATAGGCAGCATTTTGGGTTGTCCTGCCTTAAAGGGTCGAGCTATTTGGCTTAGCTATTCTGAACTGAGGTGAAACTCTTGGCTAAGCCAAGCTACAAGGCAAAGCTCTTAGCTGTCCTGAATTACGTGACATTCCTGATGGAGCTGAGCTGACACGAGAAGCTCATAGTCATGCTAGTTCCCGTCCTGAATATGAAACGTTGCTATCACTTGTCATTCCAACGACAAGTTTCACGGATTTCGAGATGATCTTGGCCGTTCAACCTTTTTGAAATCAACGGTCCGATCTCGTCCTGGTCCCTCTATAAATACCGTCTACCCCGTTCATTCAAATCTTAAAATTCCATCCTTTCACCTCGGCTCCGACCTTCGAAAAGAACCCTTTTTTCCCCCAACTCCCTGCTTCCGATCTCCATTAGTTATACTTATCATGACCTCCCCAAACTGTCCTTCCCTGTCGACCTCCGAGGAAGTCTTCTATGAGGTGGATCAGTATGATCCCATCACGGAGCTCGCCTCTGTGTCAGGTGAGTGTCCTGAAACCGAGGGGGTCAGCTCCAACCTCTCCACTGGTGACGATGGCGCAGTCCGGAATCAGCTCGGTTTCTATAACTCCGAGGAGCCTATCAGGACTTGTGACCCTTGGTTCGATCTCTACCTTTCGTGGTTAGATGCCTCGGACGAGGTCCGGATACGAGCTCTCTCTTCCGCCCCCTGATTATAAGTTCATTTTTCCTCATTTTGAGGAAAGAGCTAACACTCCACCTCCCGGGCTACTACACCTTCTATCAAGACCAGCTAGAGGGTGGACTCCTGTTTCCTCTGCCCCTTCTTTTCCAACAGCTGAGCCAATTTTACGAGATCCACCTCGGCCAGTTCACACCAAACGGCTTTCGCACCCTGTGTAATTTTGTTGTTCTTTTCAAGGCCTTAGGCTTTACAATTGACCTCCTTTCCTTCTCCAACTTCTATCTTCTCAAGAGGTCGGAAAATGGCCCCTTCTACTTCTCAGCTCGCCCAAACTGTCAATTTTTTGAGAGGGCTCCAAGTACTAACAAATTTTGGAAAAACCATTATTTTTTTGTCCAGCCTTCCGACTGGTGGGACATCTGTTCCCAATGGCAAGCAGCTCTCCCCGAGATCCTTTCTCCTCCTCTAGGCTTCCGTAAGAGCCACACTTTTTCGTAAAAGCTCGGCCAAAGTCACTCCCAAGGGCCATGAGGGTATGGAATTTAGCTCGGCCTCTGCTCATTCCCCCATTTTTATTTATTTATATATATGTATATTTTTCTGACCAAGCTTCTGTTTTTGTCTCAGCTGCCAGAGTCATGAATGCCCTCATCAAAAAGGCTAAGGCCCGAAGGCAGCAGAAAGCCAGCTCGGCTAACGTAGACAATGGCAAGGCCGTGGTTGTGGAGGCCAGCCGTGAGGAGGTCCTTGTGGTTACCATTGCTGAAGCTACGGAGGTTCCCCGGATATCATCCCGGAAACACCGAGCCCTTGAGACCCCTCGCTCCAATGGGCAGTCTGGAAGCAGTGGGGAGCTCGGCCCTGTTCAAACTGATGTCGTGCCCCTTCGGCAGATGAGGTCGGACACCTCCTCCCAAGTCCTCTGCTGTCGCTCAAATTTATATGATATGTACCGGGAGGACCTTCGCATCGTGGGGGATGGGAGGTCCCCTATGGCCGGAGCTATTCTCCGAGACGTCGCCTCCAGGGCCGATGCAGACTTCCTTCATGGGTTGAAGTGGTCCAAGCTTGTCATGAGGTCCACCTGTGCCAGCACTGAGGTAATTTCCTTCAAGTAACCTTTTTATAATGTCTAGACTTGTGTGGGGCCCTTAGCTCCTAATCGTTATTACAACACAATCTGATTAGGGTTAATTAATTACAGCGGAAAACGAGTTTAAATTTTCTTTACAATGAGCCCAAAATATTTCTTCTATAATTTGAATACTAAAAATAGTATTTCATCTCACATCATAAAACTTGCCCACACATAATCAAATCCAATCATATACAAACAACTCATATCCTCGGGACATGCCCCGGTATATAGATACATATATATATACTGGGAACAAAACATAAAACCTCAGCCCAAACTGTGACTCCCTCCAGAAGTACCCTCTCCGGCCTCCTGATATCCTGGAGTACCTGCCATTGTCCACACACAAAGACAACAACAGTCCCCTTTGGGGGTGAGGAAAGCTCCGTATGGAACAACCATCATATATACCACAAGTATCTAAACAATGATATATGGTATGCAATGCATGTATGTCGTGGAGGTATCAGGTCAAATGCCCATCCACTGAGCACATGTCAGAATCAAACGAATCGCTATCAAATCAATGCTCGAGCTGGCACACCGGCCTCAATCAGGGATACTCGTATGATAGCGTCGACAAAGCGCCATCAAATCCCAAATCTCAATCAATCGTCGGGGCCACAAATGTCTATGTTTTAAGGGTCATGTAATACCAAAAATAGCATTGTGTTCACAAACCCCAGAATCAAATCAAATCATATCAGGGTATCCAAGGATCATAGCTCAACGTACATGTCATGTATCGATGTATGCATCAAACGATGTGTGTTAACAAAACATTTATTTTATACATCGATATTCAAATCACAATGTCATGTATGCCACATAAACTCAACAAATAAGGCATATAGACATGCATTCTCATTCCAATCAATCAAACCAATCCAACATATATCATATAATACAGAGACCTGTCGTATGTTACCCGGTCGCAACATACATCAATTCTTCGTTCCAGTTGATGTAGCTTGAAGATATCAGTATAATAATCTATCTACATCAATAACATAATCATTTCAATCAATAACACAATTCAAAATCAATAATATAAGTTTCAAATATCTTTTGAAACTTTGAAAATTCATAACATAATTCAATTCCGACTTCAAAACATAGTTTCTTGTCGGTTATTCTACCCCATATAGGAATCTCGACTTCAAATACATGCTATTTCAGCAATTTCATATTTAGAGCTGCTGAAACTAGAAGAAATTTACCTCAAAAGAAAGCTCTCGACGCGAGGATTCCAAATATATAATTTGTTTCGCGTTTAGATAACGTTTCGAAGTCGATTCGAACGGAAGAAATTGATTTCCCAACTTTATCTCTCGAAGCAGCTAACGGAAGGTGAAGGAAGAAATGAACAAAAAACTTAATCTTATCTCCACCATCTCGCGCTCGGGCTGTAGAATTCTCGCGCCCGAGCGCGAGATGTTCTGCCCCCGAGTGCACTTGCACCGCGCTCGGGCGGTCAAAAACTACCGCTCGGGCGCGAAACGTTCTGTCCGAGTGATAACATGTTCCACACTGGCGCTCGGGCGGTCATTTTCTACTGCTCGAGCGCCACACGTTCTATCCAAATTATTGGGTTTTGTATTATATTGGCGTCCGGCTTCTCCACTCGAGTTCTTACAACTACAATTCTGTTAATTAATCAATATCTAGTACGATATTTCATTATTAACACTTATTTTCTCATTTTCCATTGTCATGAAATACCTCATATACATAATCACCTGACAATTTCATAAATTATCGATAATCAACATAGGATTTACGATACACGGTCCTTACAACTTGCCTAACACTTTTCCTTACAGGCCGCTCTGCTGAACACCGAGGTGGCATTTTGGGTAACCAATTTTTTGAAACAGTCCTCGAAGGATGCCAGGACATTTCAGGCAAACTCGGCTGAGCTGGAGAGCAAATTTGCTGAGCTGACAGAGGCCCTCGAGAAGGAACAAGCCAACTCGAAGAGGAGGGAGGCCGACATGCGGCAAGGCTTTGCAGCTGAGACCCTGGAGCTGAAGAATGAGTTGCGTCTTGTCAAGGTGCGACTTGTCGAGGTCCGCCTAGAGGCTGCTCAGGAGGAGGTGAAGGCAGTTAAGGAGGAACTTAGCGTGGCCCAGCAGGAAATTGTTTCGACACGAGCTGATCTCGCCAACGGATCTGAGGTCTTCAAGGAGGCTTTCCTGAAGTCCGAGGAGTTTGGGGACATCATCACTGACAAGGCCCTCAACTTCATCTATGTTGGCTTTGACGGGGCCGTGGATCAGTTTAAGGAAGCTGGGTATCCTCCGGAGGGGTCTTCGGCCGATTTTATCAGTGTAAAGAAGGTTGTGGAGAACCTCCCCCGATGCGTGATCAGCTAGGCTCAGCCTATTTTCCTTCATTTTTTTCTTGTACCAGACTTAATGAAATTGCATTCCATTATTTCCTTTCCTTTGAGGTCAGCTAAATACATAGTGATTAACAGTTTAATGAGGTCGCGATGAGAGGTCAGCCCCACAATAATTTGGTAAGGTCACGCGGGGTGAGGTTGGCTTGGCTCCTGGATCCCGGTCCAACACTTGACAAAATAACTACTGATTAACGTCTCACTGAGAGAGGTCGGCTGGGCTCTTGGAGCTCGGACAATCACTTAATAAAACAATAACCGACTAAGGCCACCCTGAGAGAGGTCGGCTGGGCTCTTGGAGCTCAGACAAACACTTAATAAAATAATAACCAATTGAGGTCACCCTGAGAGAGGTCAGATGGGATCTTGAAGCTCGGCCAAGCACTTGCTAAAATAATAACCGATTGAGGTCACCCTGAGAGAGTTCGGGTAAGCAGTGGGAGTTCGGCCGAACACTTAGTAAAATAATAACCGAGTGAGTGACCTCCTTCTTGCCGAGCTCAGGTCAGTATACACACATGTCCCGCGAGATTGTGGTGAGATGTGCTATGACGTCATTAAACCTCCTGTACTGAGGTGGGGTGAAAACCATTATAAATTTGGCGTAATCAAGATGAGGTGAGCTCTGATGCTCCTGAACTGAGGTAGGGTGAAAATCCTTATAAACTTGGTGTGACCAAGATGAGGTGGGCTCTGAGGCTCCTGAACTGAGATATGGTGAAATCCTTATCTTCAATGATCTCTTGTAAACTTGGCGTGACCAAGATGAGGTGAGCTCTGATGCTCTTGAACTGAGACAGGGTGAAAACCCTTATAAACGTGAGCTCTGAGGCTCTTGAATCGAGACATGGTGAAAACCTTTGTAAACTTGGTGTGACCAAGATGAGGTGAGCTCTGAGGCTTCTGAACCGAGACAGGGTTAAAACCCTTGTAAACTTGACGTGACCAAGATGAGGTGAGCTCTGAGGCTTTTAAACTGAGACAGGGTGAAAACTCTTGTAAACTTGACGTGACCAAGATGAGGTGAGCTCTGAGGCTCCTGAACTGAGACAGGGTGAAAACCCTTGTAAACTTGGCGTGACCAAGATGAGTTGAGCTCTGAGGCTCTTGAACTGAGACAGGGTGAAAACTCTTGTAAACTTGGCGTGACCAAGATGAGGTGAGCTCTGAGGCTCCTGAACTGAGACACGGTTAAAACCCTTCTAAACTTGGCGTGACCAAGATGGGCTGAGCTCTAAGATTCCTGAACTGAGACATGGTGAAAACCCTTACAAACTTGGCGTGACCAAGATGAGGTGAGTTCTGAGGCTCTTGAACTGAGACATGGTGAAAACCCTTCTAAACTTGGCGTGACCAAGATGAGGTGAGTTATGAGGCTCCTGAACCGAGACAGGGTGAAAACCCTTGTAAACTTGGCATGACCAAGAAGATGTGAGCTCTGAGGCTCCTGAATAGAAACAGAGCGTGACCAAGATGAGGTGAGCTATGAGGCTCCTGAACCGAGACAGGGTGAAAACCTTTATAAACTTGGCGTGACCAAGATGAGGTGAACTCTGAGGCTCCTGAACCGAGACAGGGTGAAATCCTTATCTTCCATGATCTCCGAGACAAACATATTAATACAACTAATATAGTATCAAAACATGACGTTCTTGAATAAAGGTAACTGACAGAATAAAAAGAAACTAAAACTATAACAAAATCTAAGCATAATATCTGCAGAGGTGATAGGCATTCCATGGCCTCTTCAATTTATTCCCTGCCAAATCTTCTAAGTAATAGGCACCTGACCTGATAATTTCTATCATCTTAAACGGTCCTTTCCATCTTGGATCTAGCTTCCCAACATCCACATCTTGAATCTTCTTCCAAACTAGGTCTCCAACCTGAAAGCTCCTCTGAATGACCTTCTTATTGTAGGATCGGGCTATACATCTCTTGTAAGCTTCCATTCTTATGGCTGCGATTTCTCTCTTTTCTTCCAAGAAGTCTAAGTCTGTGGCCTATCTCTCGTCATTCTGATCATCATAGAACATTACTCGGGAGGTCTCTTCACCGATCTTTGCCGGAATGACCGCCTCGTTTCCATAAACCAGGTTGAAAGGCGTTTCCCCGGTGCCGTTCTTCGGGGTAGTCCTGTATGACCAGAGCACACTGGGGAGTTCCTCCACCCAATTACCTTTTGCGTTACCAAGTCTGGTTTTAATGATCTGTACTAAGGACCTGTTGGTGACCTCCACTTGGCCATTGCTCTGAGGGTAAGCCACGGAGGTGAAGTGTTGCTGAATCTTCATTTCCTTGCACCAGGCTTGGATCCGACTTCCCTAAAACTGTCTCCCATTGTCAGATATCAACTTCCTCAAGACCCCAAACCTGCAGACAATGTTCTTCCACAGAAATTTGAGGACCTCATTCTCAGTGATCTTAGCCAAAGCCTCAGCCTCCACCCATTTTGAAAAATAATCGATGGCAACAAGCAACAACTTCTTCTAGGTTGTGGCTATGGGAAAAGTTCCCACGATATCAATCCCTCATTGGTCAAATGGACATGCTGCGTGGCTGGTTGATGCTGGAGCTTAGCATGGCGTTGGCAACTGTGACATGAGATGACGACAGCTAGGGCATCTTTCTGCATAGTTGGCTAGAAATATCTTCTTTGCTTCAGCTTGTATGCCTTTCTTTGATCTCTGAGGAGCTCTCCCTTTTGCATGTATCCCAATAACTCTACGCGCTAGTCATTGTCTTCAAGTTCGGGAGGTGAGGAGTTCGAATAAGAGCTTAATTCCACTTGTACTACCACATCTCTTGATTTCCAAATGTGAAGTGAGATTGCCATTTTAGCGAGGGTGACGGCTCCCTCGTTCTCCTCCCTTGGGATCTGCTTAAACACAAGTTCTGTGAAAAGTTCTTTGGCCGCCTCAATGGACTTAACATACTCCATTAATCGTTCATTCTTGACATCATAAGACCCATTCATTTGATTGGCCACTAACTGAGAATCAGAGAAGATGTGAACTCAAGCTGCTCTGACCTGCCGTGCTGCCCTTAGACCAGCCAAAATCGCTTCATATTCTGTCCCATTGTTAGATGCCCTGAAGTCTAGCCTTACAGCCAATTTTACTTCATCCCCCTTTGGAAAGATTAATAACACTCTGACTCCACTGCCCTCACCGGTGGATGAGCCATCTACATAAACCTTCCAAAGTTCTTCTACCTTTACATGCAGAGTCTCAATCAGGAAATCGGCCAAGGCCTGTGCTTTGATTGCGGTCCTGGGTCCATATTTAATGTCGTATTCTCCCAGTTCAGTGGTCCATTTCACCAATCTTCTTGAGATATCAGCATGAGTCATTATCTTTCCGAGAGGGCTGTTAGTGAGGAACGTAATTGGGTGAGATAGAAAGTATGGCCTTAGCCTTCGAGCTGTTGAGACCAAGGCTAGGGCAAGTTTCTCCACCGCTGTATATCTGAGTTCAGTTCCTTTGAGTGCGTGAGAGATGTAATATACGGGACTCTATTTGGTGTCTTTTTTCCTGCTTAGGACAGAGCTCACAGCTGCTTCGGTGGCTAAAATATAAACGTATAATTGCTATCTTGTTGATGGTTTGTTAATATAGGGAGCTCAGCCAAATAATTCTTTAAATCATCGAATGTCTTTACACATTCTTCATCCCATTCAGACTTCTTAGCTTTTCTGAGAATGCGGAAGAAAGGCAAACTTCGATGTGCTGCTTTTGAAATGAATTGTGATAAAGCTGCGATTCTTTCGGCAAGCTTCTGGACCTCCTGGAGATTCCCAAGAGGTGACATAGATTGGATAGCCTTTACTTTCTCGGGTTTGGCCTCAATTCCCCTTTCCGTTATCATATATCCTAGAAACTTTCCGCTCCTGACCCCGAAGGTGCACTTCTGAGGTTCAGTTTCAACCCATAAGACCTTAGAGTGGCAAAGGTCTCACGGAGGTCCACTATGAGGTCAGCCAAACCCTTGGACTTCACCAAAATATCATCCACATAGACCTCAACATTCCTTCTAACCTGAGCTGAAAAAACCTTGTCCATGAGCCTTTGATAAGTACCTCATGCATTTTTTAACACGAAAGGCATTACCACATAACAGAATGTCCCCTCAGAGGTGATGAAGCTTACTTTATCCTGGTCTTCCTCTGCCAGTTGTATCTGATGGTATCCTTGTTAAGCATCCGTTATGCATAAATATTGATGATCTGCGGTGGAGTCAACCAGTTGATCGATCCTTGGTAAGGGGTAATAATCTTTTGGGCAAGCCTTGTTGAGATCTCTTAAATCGACACACATCATCCACTTTCCAGAGCTCTTAGGGACCAAGACTACATTTGATAACCATATTGGGAAAAAGACCTTCCGTATGTGTCCAGCCCTAAGAAGCTCGTCCACATGCTCCATTATTATTTTATCTTTTTCAGGGTCAAAGTGCCTCTTCTTCTGTTTGATTGGTCGGGCTTCAGGAAGTACATTGAGGCGATGTTCCATGACCTTTGGTCTAACCCCTCGAAGCACTTGTGAGGACCAGGCGAACACATCAGGATTGGCATTCAAACAGGCTAGCAGATCATGCTTAGTTGTGGGATCCAAATCAGGCGCCACTCTGACGCTTCGTTGGATTCCTATCTCTATTTTTTCCGGCTCTTCCTTCGATGTGAGTTGAACCTCATTTTTGGAGATCATTCTTGGTTGAGTCACAATCATTCCCACCTCGGTTCGGGACCTCTTTACTTCTACCTTTACCTCATCTACATAGCAATGTCGTGAGGACTTCTGGTCTCCCCATACAACTCCCACTTCATTCCCCGCAAGATATTTCAGCTTTTGATGATAAGTGGAGCTAACAGCTCATAAGTCAGCCAGGGCCGGTCGGCCCAATATCCCGTTGTACGAAAAAATGACATCTACCACAGTAAAACACGTCATTTTGGTGATGCGGTGCAGTCCCGTCCCCAAAGACAAGGGGAGCATGATTTTATCCAACGGTTTGGACCGCATGTAACAAGACTAATTTCTCTGAAGCTTTCTGCAGGACCTTTTTTAGGTATTAAAGCTGATTTTACTCAGGAGTCTCAGAAGCTGTTTTTGATTATAGACGTTGGACTCAAAGTTTTATATATATATAGAGGTCAATCCTTTATAGAAAACAACGTTATTATCATTATCCACTCAACTATTATTCCGACGTGAGTGAGCTATCATCAACTACTTATCTTCAAGCTCAACATACAGAAAAACAGCACACACTCTATTATCTATATCCGATCTTTTGAGATCATTTTGTGTTGCTGCTGTTCCGAAATCTCTTCAAGCTAAACACTTTACTATATCTTATTGAGAAGAGTTTGTAATCTGGGAAATAGTTTTTTCCAGAACTTTGTTGTATTCGTTTTACTGAGTTGTGTAACTCAGAGTTTCAGTAGGGTAAGGGTAAGCCCTACTGAAGTGGGTGTGTACAAGTGTTGTACTGTAATATCCAAGTCTTTTAGTAATATCTTCTGGAAACAGAAGAAGGGGAGACTTAGAAGATTTTGTCTTCGAACTTCCAGAAACAATCAATGTTCAACTGCCTACTGTTTTATTGTTTCTCACCGTACTCCATCGGATCATTTCCGTACTTATTATTGTGATCTGCTGGATTTACATTCGAACAAATATTAGATATAATCTCTAACAGGATTCTAGCACCCTTTTCAAAATCGTCCAACAAAGGAAAGAGTTTATTCACCTCCCCTCTAAACTCGTTATCGATCCCCAACAGAGGTCTTGGGAGGTCGATTTGGGAGGTCAACCATATATATGATCGACGAGATTGTGGATATGGGAGGTCGGCTGGGATGACCTCCCGATGACCTCTTAGAAGCTTCAGACCAAGATGAGGTGATCTTACACTCTGCTGGGTCATGAATCTGGCATGGTTTTTCCAAACATTGGGCCACTACCTCTCGCATAACCTCCAACCGACCTCGCGGTAGATGACATCCCAGATGCTAAGCACTGGGCCACTAACTAACTGGGCTACTGAGAGTGGACCTGATCCATCATCGGTCTGGGGGTATCACTGCGCAACAAACTCGCATGAGAAAGTGTCAAGGAATTAGAACTTTTGACAACTAGTCAAACACTCACTTACTCCACCAACTACGACATCTTTTAGGGCGGAGACAATGTAATTTTGATCTTATATATCTCTTTACATAATTTGTTCCTCTATTTTAGATTTAAGTCTTAATTTTCTACATTTGTTTATTATTATTTTTTTTTGGTATTTTATTTCTTTTTTCTTACACAAATGCCTGCGATGCTAATATGACGATATTTGCACTATCATATAGATATTCTAATGAAAAAATTATTAAAATCTAAAAACAAAAATATATGATTAAAACTGAAATTTGATCGTTTATAAAATAACATTCTAATGAAAAAATTATTAAAATCTAAAAATAAAAAAATATATGATTAAAACTAAAATTTGATCGTTTATAAAATAACATTCTACACCGTCTTCACTCAAACTAAAATCGATAACATGGGACTTATATTGAAAATTGAACAGTCGGGGATATATTACACATTATCTCCACCCTCGTTCGCTTCTAGACATAGATGTCGAATTATTATATTGAAACTAATTTTATTGTGAAAATTTGAAACACAATAATTTACCCGTTGTCTAAAAGTTTCATATACAAGTTAACACAATAAAATATTTTTCGCGGTAAATATTACTTGAAAAGACAGCTGTAAAAATTATTTTAAATATTTGAAAATAACTTACTAAATATTGATTGGATATAATTTAAAATAATTTATTAGCATAAATACATTATTCTTTAAAAATTTATTCAAATATAAAAATATTTGTGTATCTAATTTAAAAGATATATTATAGTCAAACTAAGATTTTTTAAGATAAAGATGATAAAATTTCGAAGCATCCAACATCCGAATATCCACCAAATAAGCCTTTTTTTTAAATTAATATTAAGCTTATACTTCTAATTAGCTTATGGTTTTTATTTTTGTTTTTTATTTTTAATGTAGAAAAGATAAAGATTAATAATCAAAGAAGGAAATTAATTTAAAAAAAAATGCTAGTGTGTGAAATATATATCCGAATAACACACAAACAATTTTCACAATTTCTTCCTATAAAGATAAAGATAAAGATAAAGACTAAAAAAATACACAATTGTTGATATTACCAATTTCCCTAAATAACGAGGAGACTTAACTAATACATATATAGTTAATGTAATATATTCTCCAAAAATAAATTAGGGTTTGTTACAAAAGGAAGATTTCGTGCAGGAGGAGGATTCATTATCTACTTATCTTATTTGATTTGATGAGAAGTTCTTTTGTATCCTTTTAGAACTTTTAATTGCTTCTTCGACTTTGAATTTGGATTTTTTGCAACTCAATCTCCGCATAAAAAAAAATTCAGAAACAGATCGATGGAAAGAATGATTGAAGGGAAACTCTCGAGAATAACCATGGCAGACGAAGAAAATATTGATTCGGGTCACTCTGATTCGAGGCCTTCAATCGTGGATTTAACCAGGCGTCTGAAAACCTATCCTGCGAAAGCTAGAACCATCCTCCTACCGATATTGCCACCTCCGGTGATCGATTCTTCGGGAGTTTTGAGTTCTTATGGGAATGACGACGATCATTCTCCACAGGTTTTGATAAGTTCCGAGGCAAGTGTACAGCCTGATCATCTTGATTCTGAGGAGGGGAAGGAAAAGGTGACAGGGCTGAAGCGTGAGTTAGAGGAAACTGAGGATGGGCCTGGAAGGGGTGATAAGAGTCGAAAAAACTGATTCTGGGGTGGATTCTCCGAAAATTTCGGACACAGAAGGTGCTGGTCATGATGGGGAAATAAGGGAATCGGAGATCAATATACAGAGTTCTGATGAAATATCACCGAGTGAGAAAACTTCATCCAGGGAGGGATGTACAGATGATCAAGCCGCGGATATCAATAATCAGGTAGTCTCTTCTGTGAAGGAAAAAGACGCTCCTAATGCACCGAAGACCCCCAAAAGATACGATTGCAGTTTCTGCAACAAAACTTTCTCGTGTCACTTGGCGTATGGAGGCCACAAATCGAGTCACAAAAAGTTCAAGATGGTATGTTACAACGGCAATGATATTAGAC
This sequence comes from Primulina tabacum, assembly GCF_025594145.1. NCBI lineage: Eukaryota > Viridiplantae > Streptophyta > Magnoliopsida > Lamiales > Gesneriaceae > Primulina > Primulina tabacum. Next base: position 51,478,143 of record NC_134550.1, read on the forward strand.
GTAAGAATCAATCTTTGATCACCAATACATGTGATGAACAAACTGGTAAAATTGCTTCGAGCGTTGAAAATGCAGCAAGCCTTCCGGAACCAGTTGGTAATGATGGGAAACATACGTGTAAGATTTGTTCGAAGAAATTCCCATCTGGCCAAGCTCTTGGAGGCCACATGAGACGCCATTCGACGGGTGATCAGAAGACGCAATCTACTCCTAAAATCCTGGATTTTGATCTTAATGAGTTGCCCAAGGAAGAAGATGGATATCCTTAAGCAAACAGTTGAATTCTTTAGGTCGTCTATGAAGTTAATTCAGTCCTGGGTATTACTTTTATTTTTTATTCATCTTTATTTCATTTCAGGGTTTTTGCATGAGTTTCAAGTCTTTGCATTGAACTGGTTTAGGTACCCTTTTGCATTTGCCTTTGTTTTCCATTTGGTGATTATGAATGCATATACACTTTTAGAAATCTTTATACCATTATACATGATTATTGATTTTGGATTGATGCTATGGTACACCAGTGAACCGTGGATGGCCCGCCGGCCGAAATTCGTCGTGCGCGACATATCGTTTTTCTTCTTGTGGGTGTGATGGTGGGAATTTGAATTAAACATAGAAAAACATATTATTGTTTCTATCAAATTTAAAGATTTTATAAGAACATATATTATTGTTCCAAAATACATAAACTATATTCTATGTTGTTTGTTGTGTTGTGTACCCCGCATTTTCCAACAAAGAGAAAGATGATACCCAACGACATCTAATTCGTGTATCTATCTATCTATCTATCTATATATACACAACATATTGCCTATAAAATGGCGAGTTCAAGGATTTGAACGGACTTAAAGAAGTCATGTCAACTATGCAAACCAATTTCGATTCTTGAAATACTTTTGATTTGGCATGATTTAAGATTTATTTATACACAAATTGTATCTTTGTTTCAAAGTGTGTGTGTGCGTGAGTGGTGTAGTTAAATTAGGGAAATTATTGCTTAATTAAATAATTACAACTAATTAAAATACTAACACTCTTCAAACTTTAATAAAATCCCTCAATTTAAAATAATTCGCACAAGTGTTAAATATTTAAAAGTTACCATCATAAAAAAAATCACCTCATCAATATATTAGGCTTTTAAAATACTAAAACTTTATAATTAATTTAAAATGCCTCATCCTCAACTTAAAATAAAATACCACATTTTACATTGCCAAAATCGTCACCGGTCTTTTCCTCGATCCCGCCTCGAATAATCGCCTGAAACATGAAACTTGAAAAACATTCTAACGTGCATCACATAAACATTAAAATAATGCAATTTAATTAAATCATGCATCACTAACGTCATTTTAAACTTAAATAAAATATTTAAGAATTAAATAAATGTGTGGGTTATACGTGTACTGAATTTGGGAACTGTATTATGACTTTGAAATAGACTAGAATAATCAATTTCTCTTTTTTTAATATAGAGGAATAAAATCACAAAGAGAGAAACATGCAGGATCAAAAATACAATTATCCCTAAAAATTAATTTTATTGTCACGTGCAATTTAAAAATATAAAATTAATTAGAAGTTTATCGTTTAAAAATTTTATATTTAAGAAATTAATTCAGCAAGATTCTATGAAAGAAATTTTAAAAAAAATTCTTCATAATAAATTTTCATATAAAAACAGTGTGTTGACTGTTGACATAATAACCAATACAACAAAAATGGCTTTCCGCAGCGCACATAGGGGCTTTCCGCAGCGCGCATTGCATGCTGCAAAGTTGCAAGCTGTTGAAAGTTCAAGATTATCCGCGGCGTACATGTGCACGTTGTTAATACTATTATCAACGACGTGTATATGTACGCCGTTAATAAAATTATCCGCAGCGTGCAATGTACGCCGTTAATATTCATAAAATATCTAAATATTAGCGACGATTTTTGACAAAACCGTCGCAAATTGGCGACGGTTAAAAACCGAAGAAACCGTCGCTACTTTAGCGACGGTCTTTAAATTTAGCGACGGTTACAAAACCGTCGCTAAATTTTGCGTAAAAATAAAAAAATTACTTTTATAATTTAATAAATTTTTAAAAAAACTACAATACAACTATAATAATAATACTCATGATCTTAATTAACAATTAAAAAATTAACCAAAAATTGAAACAAAAAAACGTACCTAAATCGAAACTAAAATCATATAAGAAAGAAAAATTTTAAGTGTTGTGAAGTGGCGTGGAGGAAAATGGAACGAAAATCGGATATTTATAGACAATTTGCGATTATTATCGACGATTTTCGATTAAACCGTCGCTACTAGCGACGGTTGACATAGAACTGTCGCTCATAGCGATTATTACCGACGATTTTCGATTAAACCGTCGCCGATTTACGTCTATTAGCGACGGTTTAAAAAAAACCATCGCTTTTCTTTTACTAAACCGTTACCGATTTTAAATCGGCGATGGTTTCTTGTAAACCGTCGCTAACTGTGGCGACGGTGTTTTAAATCGTCGCAACTAAAACCGTCGCTAATTTAAAAATTCGAACACATTTTCCGCAGCGTGCTAATAATATATGCATGCCGTGAATAATACTATTAACGGCGTGCGATTAATGTACGCCGTTAATGTCTAAACACGATTTTTTTTTAAAAAATGATTTACTTTTAACAGCGCACATAAACATGCACGCTGTTAATAATACTATTAACGGCGTGCCTTTATTGTGCGCTGCGAAAATTGCATAGGTTATTAACAGCTCACATATAACTGCACGCTGTCGTTTATATAATTTATTAACCTCACACATAAATGCATGCCGCGGATATTACTATCCGCAGCGTGTTTTTAATGCACGCCGTTAATAGTATCAAGTGCAACACTATTAACAACGCACATATGGGTGCACGCCATGAAAAATAGTATTCGCAGCGTGCTTTTAATGCACACTGTTGATGACGTGCTGCGGAAAATCATTTTTCTTGTAGTGAATAATACGAAATCGTATACATAATTTTGAGAAGTGGTCATATATATGTAAGGAATACTGTAATTTGTTTTATAAATATGAAACTCGCAGTTGCTAAGCCTTTTTTATGCGCATTGAGTAAAACAACTGCCTTACGCAATAACATGCAAACTACGTTTTGTCAGGTAAACTGTATTGGACAAACAATGTGTGATGTTGTGAAATCCGGGATGGTAGCTGAGAGGTCGGATCTTCACTTGGGGAGCTCGGATTGGACCTTCGAGATCTGAAAACATAAACAAGAACGTTATAAAGGGGCCGGAAGGTTGTTCCAGCATAGCCCCTTCGACGCTCAAGTCAGAGAACAGAAAACTGAGAGAGTAATGTGTGTACTGAGAGAATGTAAATATATGAATGAATAAACAATGAACAAAACACGGTATTTATAGGAGAAGAATAGAGTCCTGATTTGGTAGATTTAGATCCTCATAATCATTCGCAAGATTTGGCTAGATTTGGTTAGATTCTGTGCCATATTTGGTTAGATCTTGACGGACCTTACTCTTTAGGGCTTTATTTCCATGGGCTACTCGTTAATGTCTGAATAGAAGCTCTCCCAGGCAAGAGCCCGTCCATATTCTGGACCCTGTTGGAGCTCGGCTTGGGAGCTCGGCAATGACACTTCTAATTGGCATGATTCCATGATATGGGAGGTCAGCTCGGAAGCTCGGCAATGAAACTTCTAATCGGCACGATTCCATGATATGGGAGGTCGGCTCGGAAACTCTTGGTAGGTCGGTTTGGGAGGTCTTGAGAGGTCGGCTTGGGAGGTCGGCCGTATATCTGATCGACGAGATTGTGGATATAGGAGGTCGGCTGGGATGACCTCTCGGATGTCCTCCTAGAAGCTTCAGACCAAGATGAGGTGATCTTACATTGTGCTGGGTCAAGAATCTGACCTCCTGGTTTTTCCAAACGTTGGGCCACTACCTCTCGGATAACCTCCACTAGCTCTCGGATAACCTCCAACAGACCTCGCGGTAGATGACAACCCAGATGCTGAGCGCTGGGCCACTAACTATCTAGGCTACCGAGAGTGGGCCAGATCCATCCTCGGTCTTGGGGTATCACGAGTCCCCCCCTCCCCTCAAATCGAGCTGACGTTGTAGACCAGAAGCTCGTGGTTGTCTTAGCTCTCGATGGCCCATAAGTGTTCTAAGCCGGCTGTCCCTAGCTTGGAGGCAGAGTCCTCCGCTATGCTGAGCTTAGAACCAAAGTAGAGCAATCCTGATCTCAATAGGCAAAGCTTTTGGCCGTTCCGGTCTGTGTTTTGAGTTGCCCCGACCTGAGATACAGAGCTCTTTATGATGATTCTGATAAGCAGCATTTTGGGTTGTCCTGCCTTAAAGGGTCGAGCTATTTGGCTTAGCTATTCTGAACTGAGGTGAAACTCTTGGCTAAGCCAAGCTACAAGGCAAAGCTCTTAGCTGTCCTGAATTACGTGACATTCCTGATGGAGCTGAGCTGACACGAGAAGCTCATAGTCATGCTAGTTCCCGTCCTGAATATGAAACGTTGCTATCACTTGTCATTCCAACGACAAGTTTCACGGATTTCGAGATGATCTTGGCCGTTCAACCTTTTTGAAATCAACGGTCCGATCTCGTCCTGGTCCCTCTATAAATACCGTCTACCCCGTTCATTCAAATCTTAAAATTCCATCCTTTCACCTCGGCTCCGACCTTCGAAAAGAACCCTTTTTTCCCCCAACTCCCTGCTTCCGATCTCCATTAGTTATACTTATCATGACCTCCCCAAACTGTCCTTCCCTGTCGACCTCCGAGGAAGTCTTCTATGAGGTGGATCAGTATGATCCCATCACGGAGCTCGCCTCTGTGTCAGGTAAGTGTCCTGAAACCGAGGGGGTCAGCTCCAACCTCTCCACTGGTGACGATGGCGCAGTCCGGAATCAGCTCGGTTTCTATAACTCCGAGGAGCCTATCAGGACTTGTGACCCTTGGTTCGATCTCTACCTTTCGTGGTTAGATGCCTCGGACGAGGTCCGGATACGAGCTCTCTCTTCCGCCCCCTGATTATAAGTTCATTTTTCCTCATTTTGAGGAAAGAGCTAACACTCCACCTCCCGGCTACTACACCTTCTATCAAGACCAGCTAGAGGGTGGACTCCTATTTCCTCTGCCCCTTCTTTTCCAACAGCTGAGCCAATTTTACGAGATCCACCTCGGCCAGTTCACACCAAACGGCTTTCGCACCCTGTGTAATTTTGTTGTTCTTTTCAAGGCCTTAGGCTTTACAATTGACCTCCTTTCCTTCTCCAACTTCTATCTTCTCAAGAGGTCGGAAAATGGCCCCTTCTACTTCTCAGCTCGCCCAAACTGTCAATTTTTTGAGAGGGCTCCAAGTACTAACAAATTTTGGAAAAACCATTATTTTTTTGTCCAGCCTTCCGACTGGTGGGACATCTGTTCCCAATGGCAAGCAGCTCTCCCCGAGATCCTTTCTCCTCCTCCAGGCTTCCGTAAGAGCCACACTTTTTCGTAAAAGCTCGGCCAAAGTCACTCCCAAGGGCCATGAGGGTATGGAATTTAGCTCGGCCTCTGCTCATTCCCCCATTTTTATTTATTTATATATATGTATATTTTTCTGACCAAGCTTCTGTTTTTGTCTCAGCTGCCAGAGTCATGAATGCCCTCATCAAAAAGGCTAAGGCCCGAAGGCAGCAGAAAGCCAGCTCGGCTAACGTAGACAATGGCAAGGCCGTGGTTGTGGAGGCCAGCCGTGAGGAGGTCCTTGTGGTTACCATTGCTGAAGCTACGGAGGTTCCCCGGAGCTCATCCCGGAAACACCGAGCCCGTGAGACCCCTCGCTCCAATGGGCAGTCTGGAAGCAGTGGGGAGCTCGGCCCTGTTCAAACTGATGTCGTGCCCCTTCGGCAGATGAGGTCGGACACCTCCTCCCAAGTCCTCTGCTGTCGCTCAAATTTATATGATATGTACCGGGAGGACCTTCGCATCGTGGGGGATGGGAGGTCCCCTATGGCCGGAGCTATTCTCCGAGACGTCGCCTCCAGGGCCGATGCAGACTTCCTTCATGGGTTGAAGTGGTCCAAGCTTGTCATGAGGTCCACCTGTGCCAACACTGAGGTAATTTCCTTCAAGTAACCTTTTTATAATGTCTAGACTTGTGTGGGGCCCTTAGCTCCTAATCGTTATTACAACACAATCTGATTAGGGTTAATTAATTACAGCGGAAAACGAGTTTAAATTTTCTTTACAATGAGCCCAAAATATTTCTTCTATAATTTGAATACTAAAAATAGTATTTCATCTCACATCATAAAACTTGCCCACACATAATCAAATCCAATCATATACAAACAACTCATATCCTCGGGACATGCCCCGGTATATAGATACATATATATATACTGGGAACAAAACATAAAACCTCAGCCCAAACTGTGACTCCCTCCAGAAGTACCCTCTCCGGCCTCCTGATATCCTGGAGTACCTGCCATTGTCCACACACAAAGACAACAACAGCCCCCTTTGGGGGTGAGGAAAGCTCCGTATGGAACAACCATCATATATACCACAAGTATCTAAACAATGATATATGTTATGCAATGCATGTATGTCGTGGAGGTATCAGGTCAAATGCCCATCCACTGAGCACATGTCAGAATCAAACGAATCGCTATCAAATCAATGCTCGAGCTGGCACACCGGCCTCAATCAGGGATACTCGTATGATAGCGTCGACAAAGCGCCATCAAATCCCAAATCTCAATCAATCGTCGGGGCCACAAATGTCTATGTTTTAAGGGTCATGTAATACCAAAAATAGCATTGTGTTCACAAACCCCAGAATCAAATCAAATCATATCAGGGTATCCAAGGATCATAGCTCAACGTACATGTCATGTATCGATGTATGCATCAAACGATGTGTGTTAACAAAAAATTTATTTTATACATCGATATTCAAATCACAATGTCATGTATGCCACATAAACTCAACAAATAAGGCATATAGACATGTATTCTCATTCCAATCAATCAAACCAATCCAACATATATCATATAATACAGATACCTGTCGTATGTTACCCGGTCGCAACATACCTCAATTCTTCATTCCAGTTGATGTAGCTTGAAGATATCAGTATAATAATCGATCTACATCAATAACATATTCATTTCAATCAATAACACAATTCAAAATCAATAATATAAGTTTCAAATATCTTTTGAAACTTTGAAAATTCATATCAAATCTAATTCATAACATAATTCAATTCCGACTTCAAAACTTAGTTTTTTGTCGGTTATTCTACCACATATAGGAATCTCGACTTCAAATACAAGCTATTTCAGCACTTTCATATTTAGAGCTGTTGAAACTAGAAGAAATTTACGTCAAAAGAAAGCTCTCGACGCGAGGATTCCAAATATATAATTTGTTTCGCGTTTAGATAACGTTTCGAAGTCGATTCGGACGAAAGAAATTGATTTCCCAACTTTATCTCTCGAAGCCGCTAACGGAAGGTGAAGGAAAAAATAAACAAAAAACTTAATCTTATCTCTACCGATCTCGCGCTCGGGCGGTAGAATTCCTGCGCCCGAGCGCGAGACATTCTGTCCCCGAGTGACTCACACCGCGCTCGGGCGGTAGAATTCTCGCGCCCGAGCGCGAGATGTTCTGCCCCCGAGTGCACTTGCACCGCGCTCGGGCGGTCAAAAACTACTGCTCGGGCGCGGAACGTTTTGTCCGAGTGATAACATGTTCCACACTGGCGCTCGGGCGGTAATTTTCTACCGCTCGGGCGCCACACGTTCTGTCCAAATTATTGGGTTTTGTATTATATTGGCGTCCGGCTTCTCCACTAGAGTTCTTACAACTACAATTCTGTTAATTAATCAATATCTAGTACGATATTTCATTTTTAACACTTATTTTCTCATTTTCCATTGTCATGAAATACCTCATATACATAATCACCTGACAATTTCATAAATTATCGATAATCAACATAGGATTTACGATAATACGATACACGGTCCTTACATTTCTCCCCCACTTAAAAGATTTCGTCCTCGAAATCTCAAACATCCCTATATACATAACATTGGCAAACATATATATGTCACCAGTTATAGTACATATCAAAACTAAAATCAGTGAACAGATCGGTATACATTGAATACAATGGAACAGATGGAAGAGAATCAAACAATTGCGGATATAAATCTCGCATCTTGCTCTCCAATTCCCACGTCGACTCTTCCACACCATGCCGTGTCCATTGTACTCGAACTAAAGGAATCGATTTATTTCGCAATATCTTTTCCTTTCGATCCATAATGCGAACAGGTTGTTCAACATAGGAAAGAGAAGGATCAAGTTCAACCTCATCAGGTGCAAGTATATGTGATGGATCTGGTTCATATTTCCTCAGCATAGAAACATGAAATACATCGTGAATGGCAGATAGAGCTGGTGGCAATGCCAATCGATAAGCAAGATCACCAACACGATCAAGGATCTCATATGGACCAACATATCGATGAGATAATTTTCCTCGCATGCCAAATCGAACAGTGCCTCTAAAGAGAGATATTTTCAAAAACACTTTATCACCTTTATGGAATTCTAAGGGTCGTCTTCGTTTATTCGCATAATTCGTTTGACGATCCTGAGCAGCTTTCATTCTCTGTCGAATCAACTGAACCTTATCATTCATTTCTTGTATCATTTCAGGTCCAGTCAATTGTATCTCACCAATTTCATCCCAGAATAATGGTGATCTACATCGTCTCCCATATAGAGCTTCAAACGGAGCCATACCAATACTCGTTTGAAAACTATTATTATAAGAAAATTCAACTAATGGTAAGGCATCTTGCCATACCATTCTGAAATCCATCACAATAGCACGTAACATATCCTCTAACGTTTGAATTGTACGCTCAGTCTGGCCATCAGTTTGAGGATGATAAGAAGTACTCATAGCCGAACGCGTACCCATCGCTTCTTGGAAACTACCCCAGAATTTAGAAGCAAACATGGGATCACGATCAGATACAATTGAGACTGGCACATCGTGCAGTCTCACAATATTCTCGATGTATAAACGGGCCATTCTCTTATAAGGATAAGTCCGCTCATACGGAATAAAATGTACAGATTTCGAAATCCGATCAATAATAACCCAAATAGCATCACAGCCCTTAGGCGAACGAGGTAAATGAGTCACAAAATCCATAGCAATATGTTCCCAATTCCATTTCGGGATTTCGAGACTATGGAGCAATCTTCCAGGTTTCATTCTCTCGGCTTTCACTTGCTGGCAGACAAGACATTTCGAAATAAACTCAGCAATGTCCTTCTTCATATGTTTTCACCAGAATTGAGGTCTCAATGTCAAATACATCTTTCGACCTCCAGGGTGAATACTGTATTTGCTACAATGTGCTTCTCGAAGAATGGCAGATTTCAAATCAGAATCATCAGGAACTACCAGCCGACCATTAAGTCGTAAAGAACCATCAGAAGAAATCTGGAATCCAGACTGATGTCCTACAGATACAATTTCTTTCGACTTTTGGATCTGAGCATCGCTTCGTTGGGCCTTTCGTATTTTTGATATCAAGTTCGGCTCAATTTGCAATGCTGAGACAGTGACAGAATTCCAATTCGAGTGAAAAGTCCAACCAGAAGTACATATATCTTCATGTACCTTGGCGACACAAACAGAAGCTAAAACAGAATCATGCACTTTACGACTAAGGGCATCCGCAGTAACATTCACCGATCCAGGGTGATATTGAATCTCACAATCAAAATCCTTTAGGAGATCCATCCACCTGCGTTGCCTCATATTCAAATCAGATTGAGAAAAAAGATATTTCAGACTCTTATGATCTGAATAAATAACAAACTTTTCTCCGTACAAATAATGGCGCCAGATCTTCAAAGCAAACACAATGGCGGCCAATTCAAGATCATGAACAGGATAACGTGTTTCATGAGATTTCAATTGACGAGACGCATAAGCAATCACTTTGCCATGTTGCATCAGAACACAGCCCAAACCTTTACCAGACGCATCTGTGCACACAACAAATCCTCCGGTACCTGAGAGAATAGTTAGCACAGGTGCTGTGGTCAATCTCGTCTTCAATTCCAGAAAACTAGCTTCACATTCATCTGACCAAATGAATCGCTGATTCTTCTGTGTCAGTTGAGTAATAGGTTTTATACATGTCAAAACGGGCTGACGGCTCTTGAACTTGGCGTGACCAAGATGAGGTGAGTTCTGAGGCTCTTGAACTGAGACAGGGTGAAAACCCTTCTAAACTTGGCGTGACCAAGATGAGGTGAGTTCTGAGGCTCTTGAACTGAGACAGGGTGAAAACCTTCTAAACTTGGCGTAACCAAGATGAGGTGAGTTATGAGGCTCCTGAACCGAGACAGGGTGAAAACCCTTGTAAACTTGGCATGACCAAGAAGATGTGAGCTCTGAGGCTCCTGAATAGAAACAGAGCGTGACCAAGATGAGGTGAGCTATGAGGCTCCTGAACCGAGACAGGGTGAAAACCTTTATAAACTTGGCGTGACCAAGATGAGGTGAACTCTGAGGCTCCAGAACCGAGACAGGGTGAAATCCTTATCTTCCATGATCTCCGAGACAAACATATAGTTTTATTAATACAACTAATATAGTATCAAAACATGACGTTCTTGAATAAAGGTAACTGACAGAATAAAAAGAAACTAAAACTATAACAAAATCTAAGCATAATATCTGCAGAGGTGATAGGCATTCCATGGCCTCTTCAATTTATTCCCTGCCAAATCTTCTAAGTAATAGGCACCTGACCTGATAATTTCTATCATCTTAAACGGTCCTTCCCATCTTGGATCTAGCTTCCCAACATCCACATCTTGAATCTTCTTCCAAACTAGGTCTCCAACCTGAAAGCTCCTCTGAATGACCTTCTTATTGTAGGATCGGGCTATACATCTCTTGTAAGCTTCCATTCTTATGACTGCGATTTCCCTCTTTTCTTCCAAGAAGTCTAAGTCTGTGGCCTATCTCTCGTCATTCTGATCATCATAGAACATTACTCGGGAGGTCTCTTCACCGATCTTTGCCGGAAGGACCGCCTCGTTTCCATAAACCAGGTTGAAAGGCGTTTCCCCGATGCCGTTCTTCGGGGTAGTCCTGTATGACCAGAGCACACTGGGGAGTTCCTCCACCCAATTACCTTTTGCGTTACCAAGTCTGGTTTTAATGATCTGTACTAAGGACCTGTTGGTGACCTCCACTTGGCCATTGCTCTGAGGGTAAGCCACGGAGGTGAAGTGTTGCTGAATCTTCATTTCCTTGCACCAGGCTTGGATCCGACTTCCCTAAAACTGTCTCCCATTGTCAGATATCAACTTCCTCAAGACCCCAAACCTGCAGACAATGTTCTTCCACAGAAATTTGAGGACCTCATTCTCAGTGATCTTAGCCAAAGCCTCAGCCTCCACCCATTTTGAAAAATAATCGATGGCAACAAGCAACAACTTCTTCTAGGTTGTGGCTATGGGAAAAGTTCCCACGATATCAATCCCTCATTGGTCAAATGGACATGCTGCCTGGCTGGTTGATGCTGGAGCTTAGCATGGCGTTGGCAACTGTGACATGAGATGACGACAGCTAGGGCATCTTTCTGCATAGTTGGCTAGAAATATCTTCTTTGCTTCAGCTTGTATGCCTTTCTTTGATCTCTGAGGAGCTCTCCCTTTTGCATGTATCCCAATAACTCTACGCGCTAGTCATTGTCTTCAAGTTCGGGAGGTGAGGAGTTCGAATAAGAGCTTAATTCCACTTGTACTACCACATCTCTTGATTTCCAAATGTGAAGTGAGATTGCCATTTTAGCGAGGGTGACGGCTCCCTCGTTCTCCTCCCTTGGGATCTGCTTAAACACAAGTTCTGTGAAAAGTTCTTTGGCCGCCTCAATGGACTTAACATACTCCATTAATCGTTCATTCTTGACATCATAAGACCCATTCATTTGATTGGCCACTAACTGAGAATCAGAGAAGATGTGAACTCGAGCTGCTCTGACCTGCCGTGCTGCCCTTAGACCAGCCAAAATCGCTTCATATTCTGTCCCATTGTTAGATGCCCTGAAGTCTAGCCTTACAGCCAATTTTACTTCATCCCCCTTTGGAAAGATTAATAACACTCTGACTCCACTGCCCTCACCGGTGGATGAGCCATCTACATAAACCTTCCAAAGGTCTTCTACCTTTACATGCAGAGTCTCAATCAGGAAATCGGCCAAGGCCTGTGCTTTGATTGCTGTCCTGGGTCCATATTTAATGTCGTATTCTCCCAGTTCAGTGGTCCATTTCACCAATCTTCTTGAGATATCAGCATGAGTCATTATCTTTCCGAGAGGGCTGTTAGTGAGGAACGTAATTGGGTGAGATAGAAAGTATGGCCTTAGCCTTCGAGCTGTTGAGACCAAGGCTAGGGCAAGTTTCTCCACCGCTGTATATCTGAGTTCAGTTCCTTTGAGTGCGTGAGAGATGTAATATACGGGACTCTATTTGGTGTCTTTTTTCCTGCTTAGGACAGAGCTCACAGCTGCTTCGGTGGCTAAAATATAAACGTATAATTGCTATCTTGTTGATGGTTTGTTAATATAGGGAGCTCAGCCAAATAATTCTTTAAATCATCGAATGTCTTTACACATTCTTCATCCCATTCAGACTTCTTAGCTTTTCTGAGAATGCGGAAGAAAGGCAAACTTCGATGTGCTGCTTTTGAAATGAATTGTGATAAAGCTGCGATTCTTTCGGCAAGCTTCTGGACCTCCTGGAGATTCCCAAGAGGTGACATAGATTGGATAGCCTTTACTTTCTCGGGTTTGGCCTCAATTCCCCTTTCCGTTATCATATATCCTAGAAACTTTCCGCTCCTGACCCGAAGGTGCACTTCTGAGGTTCAGTTTCAACCCATAAGACCTTAGAGTGGCAAAGGTCTCACGGAGGTCCACTATGAGGTCAGCCAAACCCTTGGACTTCACCAAAATATCATCCACATAGACCTCAACATTCCTTCTAACCTGAGCTGAAAAAACCTTGTCCATGAGCCTTTGATAAGTACCTCATGCATTTTTTAACACGAAAGGCATTACCACATAACAGAATGTCCCCTCAGAGGTGATGAAGCTTACTTTATCCTGGTCTTCCTCTGCCAGTTGTATCTGATGGTATCCTTGTTAAGCATCCGTTATGCATAAATATTGATGATCTGCGGTGGAGTCAACCAGTTGATCGATCCTTGGTAAGGGGTAATAATCTTTTGGGCAAGCCTTGTTGAGATCTCTTAAATCGACACACATCATCCACTTTCCAGAGCTCTTAGGGACCAAGACTACATTTGATAACCATATTGGGAAAAAGACCTTCCGTATGTGTCCAGCCCTAAGAAGCTCGTCCACATGCTCCATTATTATTTTATCTTTTCAGGGTCAAAGTGCCTCTTCTTCTGTTTGATTGGTCGGGCTTCAGGAAGTACATTGAGGCGATGTTCCATGACCTTTGGTCTAACCCCTCGAAGCACTTGTGAGGACCAGGCGAACACATCAGGATTGGCATTCAAACAGGCTAGCAGATCATGCTTAGTTGTGGGATCCAAATCAGGCGCCACTCTGACGCTTCGTTGGATTCCTATCTCTATTTTTTCCGGCTCTTCCTTCGATGTGAGTTGAACCTCATTTTTGGAGATCATTCTTGGTTGAGTCACAATCATTCCCACCTCGGTTCGGGACCTCTTTACTTCTACCTTTACCTCATCTACATAGCAATGTCGTGAGGACTTCTGGTCTCCCCATACAACTCCCACTTCATTCCCCGCAAGATATTTCAGCTTTTGATGATAAGTGGAGCTAACAGCTCAGAAGTCAGCCAGGGCCGGTCGGCCCAATATCCCGTTGTACGAAAAAAATGACATCTACCACAGTAAACACGTCATTTTGGTGATGCGGTGCAGTCCCGTCCCCAAAGACAAGGGGAGCATGATTTTATCCAACGGTTTGGACCGCATGTAACAAGACTAATTTCTCTGAAGCTTTCTGCAGGACCTTTTTTAGGTATTAAAGCTGATTTTACTCAGGAGTCTCAGAAGCTGTTTTTGATTATAGACGTTGGACTCAAAGTTTTATATATATATAGAGGTCAATCCTTTATAGAAAACAACGTTATTATCATTATCCACTCAACTATTATTCCGACGTGAGTGAGCTATCATCAACTACTTATCTTCAAGCTCAACATACAGAAAAACAGCACACACTCTATTATCTATATCCGATCTTTTGAGATCATTTTGTGTTGCTGCTGTTCCGAAATCTCTTCAAGCTAAACACTTTACTATATCTTATTGAGAAGAGTTTGTAATCTGGGAAATAGTTTTTTCCAGAACTTTGTTGTATTCGTTTTACTGAGTTGTGTAACTCAGAGTTTCAGTAGGGTAAGGGTAAGCCCTACTGAAGTGGGTGTGTACAAGTGTTGTACTGTAATATCCAAGTCTTTTAGTAATATCTTCTGGAAACAGAAGAAGGGGAGACTTAGAAGATTTTGTCTTCGAACTTCCAGAAACAATCAATGTTCAACTGCCTACTATTTTATTGTTTCTCACCGTACTCCATCGGATCATTTCCGTACTTATTATTGTGATCTGCTGGATTTACATTCGAACAAATATTAGATATAATCTCTAACAGGATTCTAGCACCCTTTTCAAAATCGTCCAACAAAGGAAAGAGTTTATTCACCTCCCCTCTAAACTCGTTATCGATCCCCAACAGAGGTCTTGGGAGGTCGATTTGGGAGGTCAACCATATATATGATCGACGAGATTGTGGATATGGGAGGTCGGCTGGGATGACCTCCCGATGACCTCTTAGAAGCTTCAGACCAAGATGAGGTGATCTTACACTCTGCTGGGTCATGAATCTGGCATGGTTTTTCCAAACATTGGGCCACTACCTCTCGCATAACCTCCAACCGACCTCGCGGTAGATGACATCCCAGATGCTAAGCACTGGGCCACTAACTAACTGGGCTACTGAGAGTGGACCTGATCCATCATCGGTCTGGGGGTATCACTGCGCAACAAACTCGCATGAGAAAGTGTCAAGGAATTAGAACTTTTGACAACTAGTCAAACACTCACTTACTCCACCAACTACGACATCTTTTAGGGCGGAGACAATGTAATTTTGATCTTATATATCTCTTTACATAATTTGTTCCTCTATTTTAGATTTAAGTCTTAATTTTCTACATTTGTTTATTATTATTTTTTATTGGTATTTTATTTCTTTTTTCTTACACAAGTGCCTGCGATGCTAATATGACGATATTTGCACTATCATATAGATATTCTAATGAAAAAATTATTAAAATCTAAAAACAAAAATATATGATTAAAACTGAAATTTGATCGTTTATAAAATAACATTCTAATGAAAAAATTATTAAAATCTAAAAATAAAAAATATATGATTAAAACTAAAATTTGATCGTTTATAAAATAACATTCTACACCGTCTTCACTCAAACTAAAATCGATAACATGGGACTTATATTGAAAATTGAACAGTCGGGGATATATTACACATTATCTCCACCCTCGTTCGCTTCTAGACATAGATGTCGAATTATTATATTGAAACTAATTTTATTGTGAAAATTTGAAACACAATAATTTACCCGTTGTCTAAAAGTTTCATATACAAGTTAACACAATAAAATATTTTTCGCGGTAAATATTACTTGAAAAGACAGCTGTAAAAATTATTTTAAATATTTGAAAATAACTTACTAAATACTGATTGGATATAATTTAAAATAATTTATTAGCATAAATACATTATTCTTTAAAAATTTATTCAAATATAAAAATATTTGTGTATCTAATTTAAAAGATATATTATAGTCAAACTAAGATTTTTTAAGATAAAGATGATAAAATTTCGAAGCATCCAACATCCGAATATCCACCAAATAAGCCTTTTTTTTAAATTAATATTAAGCTTATACTTCTAATTAGCTTATGGTTTTTATTTTTGTTTTTTATTTTTAATGTAGAAAAGATAAAGATTAATAATCAAAGAAGGAAATTAATTTAAAAAAAATGCTAGTGTGTGAAATATATATCCGAATAACACACAAACAATTTTCACAATTTCTTCCTATAAAGATAAAGATAAAGATAAAGACTAAAAAAATACACAATTGTTGATATTACCAATTTCCCTAAATAACGAGGAGACTTAACTAATACATATATAGTTAATGTAATATATTCTCCAAAAATAAATTAGGGTTTGTTACAAAAGGAAGACTTCGTGCAGGAGGAGGATTCATTATCTACTTATCTTATTTGATTTGATGAGAAGTTCTTTTGTATCCTTTTAGAACTTTTAATTGCTTCTTCGACTTTGAATTTGGATTTTTTGCAACTCAATCTCCGCATAAAAAAAAATCCAGAAACAGATCGATGGAAAGAATGATTGAAGGGAAACTCTCGAGAATAACCATGGCAGACGAAGAAAATATTGATTCGGGTCACTCTGATTCGAGGCCTTCAATCGTGGATTTAACCAGGCGTCTGAAAACCTATCCTGCGAAAGCTAGAACCATCCTCCTACCGATATTGCCACCTCCGGTGATCGATTCTTCGGGAGTTTTGAGTTCTTATGGGAATGACGACGATCATTCTCCGCAGGTTTTGATAAGTTCCGAGGCAAGTGTACAGCCTGATCATCTTGATTCTGAGGAGGGGAAGGAAAAGGTGACAGGGCTGAAGCGTGAGTTAGAGGAAACTGAGGATGGGCCTGGAAGGGGTGATAAGAGTCGAAAAACTGATTCTGGGGTGGATTCTCCGAAAATTTCGGACACAGAAGGTGCTGGTCATGATGGGGAAATAAGGGAATCGGAGATCAATATACAGAGTTCTGATGAAATATCACCGAGTGAGAAAACTTCATCCAGGGAGGGATGTACAGATGATCAAGCCGCGGATATCAATAATCAGGTAGTCTCTTCTGTGAAGGAAAAAGACGCTCCTAATGCACCGAAGACCCCCAAAAGATACGATTGCAGTTTCTGCAACAAAACTTTCTCGTGTCACTTGGCGTATGGAGGCCACAAATCGAGTCACAAAAAGTTCAAGATGGTATGTTACAACGGCAATGATATTAGACGTAAGAATCAATCTTTGATCACCAATACATGTGATGAACAAACTGGTAAAATTGCTTCGAGCGTTGAAATGCAGCAAGCCTTCCGGAACCAGTTGGTAATGATGGGAAACATACGTGTAAGATTTGTTCGAAGAAATTCCCATCTGGCCAAGCTCTTGGAGGCCACATGAGACGCCATTCGACGGGTGATCAGAAGACGCAATCTACTCCTAAAATCCTGGATTTTGATCTTAATGAGTTGCCCAAGGAAGAAGATGGATATCCTTAAGCAAACAGTTGAATTCTTTAGGTCGTCTATGAAGTTAATTCAGTCCTGGGTATTACTTTTATTTTTTATTCATCTTTATTTCATTTCAGGGTTTTTGCATGAGTTTCAAGTCTATGCATTGAACTGGTTAGGTACCCTTTTGCATTTGCCTTTGTTTTCCATTTGGTGATTATGAATGCATATACACTTTTAGAAATCTTTATACCATTATACATGATTATTGATTTTGGATTGATGCTATGGTACACCAGTGAACCGTGGATGGCCCGCCGGCCGAAATTCGTCGTGCGCGACATATCGTTTTTCTTCTTGTGGGTGTGATGGTGGGAATTTGAATTAAACATAGAAAAACATATTATTGTTTCTATCAAATTTAAAGATTTTATAAGAACATATATTATTGTTCCAAAATACATAAACTATATTCTATGTTGTTTGTTGTGTTGTGTACCCCGCATTTTCCAACAAAGAGAAAGATGATACCCAACGACATCTAATTCGTGTATCTATCTATCTATCTATATACACAACATATTGCCTATAAAATGGCGAGTTCAAGGATTTGAACGGACTTAAAGAAGTCATGTCAACTATGCAAACCAATTTCGATTCTTGAAATACTTTTGATTTGGCATGATTTAAGATTTATTTATACACAAATTGTATCTTTGTTTCAAAGTGTGTGTGTGCGTGAGTGGTGTAGTTAAATTAGGGAAATTATTGCTTAATTAAATAATTACAACTAATTAAAATACTAACACTCTTCAAACTTTAATAAAATCCCTCAATTTAAAATAATTCGCACAAGTGTTAAATATTTAAAAGTTACCATCATAAAAAAATCACCTCATCAATATATTAGGCTTTTAAAATACTAAAACTTTATAATTAATTTAAAATGCCTCATCCTCAACTTAAAATAAAATACCACATTTTACATTGCCAAAATCGTCACCGGTCTTTTCCTCGATCCCGCCTCGAATAATCGCCTGAAACATGAAACTTGAAAAACATTCTAACGTGCGTCACATAAACATTAAAATAATGCAATTTAATTAAATCATGCATCACTAACGTCATTTTAAACTTAAATAAAATATTTAAGAATAAATAAATGTGTGGGTTATACGTGTACTGAATTTGTGCACTGTATTATGACTTTGAAATAGACTAGAATAATCAATTTATCTTTTTTTAATATAGAGGAATAAAATCACAAAGAGAGAAACATGCAGGATCAAAAAAACAATTATCCCTAAAAATTAATTTTATTGTCACGTGCAATTTAAAAATATAAAATTAATTAGAAGTTTATCGTTTAAAAATTTTATATCTAAGAAATTAATTCAGCAAGATTCTAGGAAAGAAATTTTAAAAAAAATTCTTCATAATAAATTTTCATATAAAAACAGTGTGTTGACTGTTGACATAATAACCACTACAACAAAAATGGCTTTCCGCAGCGCACATAGGGGCTTTCCGCAGCGCGCATTGCATGCTGCAAAGTTGCAAGCTGTTGAAAGTTCAAGATTATCCGTGGCGTACATGTGCACGTTGTTAATACTATTATCAACGACGTGTATATGTACGCCGTTAATAAAATTATCCGCAGCGTGCAATTTATGCCGTTAATATTCATAAAATATCTAAATATTAGCGACGATTTTTGACAAAACCGTCGCAAATTGGCGACAGTTAAAAACCGAAGAAACCGCGGTCTTTAAATTTAGCGACGGTTAAAAACCGAAGAAAGTAGCGACGGTCTTTAAATTTAGCGACGGTTACAAAACCGTCGCTAAATTTTGCGTAAAAATAAAAAATTACTTTTATAATTTAATAAATTTTTAAAAAAACTACAATACAACTATAATAATAATACTCATGATCTTAATTAACAATTAAAAATTAACCAAAAATTGAAACAAAAAAACGTACCTAAATCGAAACTAAAATCATATAAGAAAGAAAAATTTTAAGTGTTGTGAAGTGGTGTGGAGGAAAATGGAACGAAAATCGGATATTTATAGACAATTTGCGATTATTATCGACGATTTTCGATTAAACCGTCGCTACTAGCGACGGTTGACATAGAACTGTCGCTCATAGCGATTATTACCGACGATTTTCGATTAAACCGTCGCTCATAGCGACGGGTTTTTATTAAACCGTCGCCGATTTACGTCTATTAGCGACGGTTTAAAAAAACCATCGCTTTTCTTTTACTAAACCGTTACCGATTTTAAATCGGCGACGGTTTCTTGTAAACCGTCGCTAACTGTGGCGACGGTGTTTTAAATCGTCGCAACTAAAACCGTCGCTAATTTAAAAATTCGAACACATTTTCCGCAGCGTGCTAATAATATATGCATGCCGTGAATAATACTATTAACGGCGTGCGATTAATGTACGCCGTTAATGTCTAAACACGATTTTTTTAAAAAAATGATTTACTTTTAACAGCGCACATATACATGCACGCTGTTAATAATACTATTAACGGCGTGCCTTTATTGTGCGCTGCGAAAATTGCATAGGTTATTAACAGCTCACATATAACTGCACGCTGTCGTTTATATAATTTATTAACCTCACACATAAATGCATGCCGCGGATATTACTATCCGCAGCGTGTTTTTAATGCACGCCGTTAATAGTATCAAGTGCAACACTATTAACAACGCACATATGGGTGCACGCCATGAAAAATAGTATTCGCAGCGTGCTTTTAATGCACATGGTTGATGACGTGCTGCGGAAAATCATTTTTCTTGTAGTGAATAATACGAAATCGTATACATAATTTTGAGAAGTGGTCATATATATGTAAGGAATACTGTAATTTGTTTTATAAATATGAAACTCGCAGTTGCTAAGCCTTTTTTATGCGCATTGAGTAAACAACTGCCTTACGCAATAACATGCAAACTACGTTTTGTCAGGTAAAATGTATTGGACAAACAATGTGTGATGTTGCTGAAATCCGGGATGGTAGGTGAGAGGTCGGATCTTCACTTGGGGAGCTCGGATTGGACCTTCGAGATCTGAAAACATAAACAAGAACGTTATAAAGGGGCCGGAAGGTTGTTCCATCATAGCCCCTTCGACGCTCAAGTCAGAGAACAGAAAACTGAGAGAGTAATGTGTGTACTGAGAGAATGTAAATATATGAATGAATAAACAATGAACAAAACACGGTATTTATAGGAGAAGAATAGAGTCCTGATTTGGTAGATTTAGATCCTCATAATCATTCGCAAGATTTGGCTAGATTTGGTTAGATTCTGTGCCATATTTGGTTAGATCTTGACGGACCTTACTCTTTAGGGCTTTATTTCCATGGGCTACTCGTTAATGTCTGAATAGAAGCTCTCCCAGGCAAGAGCCCGTCCATATTCTGGACCCTGTTGGAGCTCGGCTAGGGAGCTCGGCAATGACACTTCTAATTGGCACGATTCCATGATATGGAGGTCAGCTCGGAAGCTCGGCAATGACACTTCTAATCGGCACGATTCCATGATATGGGAGGTCGGCTCGGAAACTCTTGGTAGGTCGGTTTGGGAGGTCTTGAGAGGTCGGCTTGGGAGGTCGGCCGTATATCTGATCGACGAGATTGTGGATATAGGAGGTCGGCTGGGATGACCTCTCGGATGTCCTCCTAGAAGCTTCAGACCAAGATGAGGTGATCTTACATTGTGCTGGGTCAAGAATCTGACCTCCTGGTTTTTTCCAAACGTTGGGCCACTACCTCTCGGATAACCTCCACTACCTCTCGGATAACCTCCAACAGACCTCGCGGTAGATGACAACCCAGATGCTGAGCGCTGGGCCACTAACTATCTAGGCTACCGAGAGTGGGCCAGATCCATCCTCGGTCTTGGGGTATCACGAGTCCCCCCCTCCCTTCAAATCGAGCTGACGTTGTAGACCAGAAGCTCGTGGTTGTCTTAGCTCTCGATGGCCCATAAGTGTTCTAAGCCGGCTGTCCCTAGCTTGGAGGCAGAGTCCTCCGCTATGCTGAGCTTAGAACCAAAGTAGAGCTGTCCTGATCTCAATAGGCAAAGCTTTTGGCCGTTCCGGTCTGTGTTTTGAGTTGCCCCGACCTGAGATACAGAGCTCTTTATGATGATTCTGATAGGCAGCATTTTGGGTTGTCCTGCCTTAAAGGGTCGAGCTATTTGGCTTAGCTATTCTGAACTGAGGTGAAACTCTTGGCTAAGCCAAGCTACAAGGCAAAGCTCTTAGCTGTCCTGAATTACGTGACATTCCTGATGGAGCTTAGCTGACACGAGAAGCTCATAGTCATGCTAGTTCCCGTCCTGAATATGAAACGTTGCTATCACTTGTCATTCCAACGACAAGTTTTCACGGATTTCGAGATGATCTTGGCCGTTCAACCTTTTTGAAATCAACGGTCCGATCTCCTCCTGGTCCCTCTATAAATACCGTCTACCCCGTTCATTCAAATCTTACAATTCCATCATTTCACCTCGGCTCCGACCTTCGAAAAGAACCCTTTTTTCCCCAACTCCCTGCTTCCGATCTCCATTAGTTATACTTATCATGACCTCCCCAAACTGTCCTTCCCTGTCGACCTCCGAGGAAGTCTTCTATGAGGTGGATCAGTATGATCCCATCACGGAGCTCGCCTCTGTGTCAGGTGAGTGTCCTGAAACCGAGGGGGTCAGCTCCAACCTCTCCACTGGTGACGATGGCGCAGTCCGGAATCAGCTCGGTTTCTATAACTCCGAGGAGCCTATCAGGACTTGTGACCCTTGGTTCGATCTTTACCTTTCGTGGTTAGATGCCTCGGACGAGGTCCGGATACGAGCTCTCTCTTCCGCCCCCTGATTATAAGTTCATTTTTCCTCATTTTGAGGAAAGAGCTAACACTCCACCTCCCGGCTACTACACCTTCTATCAAGACCAGCTAGAGGGTGGACTCCTGTTTCCTCTGCCCCTTCTTTTCCAACAGCTGAGCCAATTTTACGAGATCCACCTCGGCCAGTTCACACCAAATGCCTTTCGCACCCTGTGTAATTTTGTTGTTCTTTTCAAGGCCTTAGGCTTTACAATTGACCTCCTTTCCTTCTCCAACTTCTATCTTCTCAAGAGGTCGGAAAATGGCCCCTTCTACTTCTCAGCTCGCCCAAACTGTTAATTTTTTGAGAGGGCTCCAAGTACTAACAAATTTTGGAAAAACCATTATTTTTTTGTCCAGCCTTCCGAATGGTGGGACATCTGTTCCCAATGGCAAGCAGCTCTCCCCGAGATCCTTTCTCCTCCTCCAGGCTTCCGTAAGAGCCACACTTTTTCGTAAAAGCTCGGCCAAAGTCACTCCCAAGGGCCATGAGGGTATGGAATTTAGCTCGGCCTCTGCTCATTCCCCCATTTTTATTTATTTATATATATGTATATTTTTCTGACCAAGCTCTGTTTTTGTCTCAGCTGCCAGAGTCATGAATGCCCTCATCAAAAAGGCTAAGGCCCGAAGGCAGCAGAAAGCCAGCTCGGCTAACGTAGACAATGGCAAGGCCGTGGTTGTGGAGGCCAGCCATGAGGAGGTCCTTGTGGTTACCATTGCTGAAGCTACGGAGGTTCCCCGGAGCTCATCCCGGAAACACCGAGCCCCTGAGACCCCTCGCTCCAATGGGCAGTCTGGAAGCAGTGGGGAGCTCGGCCCTGTTCAAACTGATGTCGTGCCCCTTCGGCAGATGAGGTCGGACACCTCCTCCCAAGTCCTCTGCTGTCGCTCAAATTTATATGATATGTACCGGGAGGACCTTCGCATCGTGGGGGATGCGAGGTCCCCTATGGCCGGAGCTATTCTCCGAGACGTCGCCTCCAGGGCCGATGCAGACTTCTTTCATAGGTTGAAGTGGTCCAAGCTTGTCATGAGGTCTACCTGTGCCAGCACTGAGGTAATTTCCTTCAAGTAACCTTTTTATAATGTCTAGACTTGTGTGGGGCCCTTAGCTCCTAATCGTTATTACAACACAATCTGATTAGGGTTAAGTAATTACAGCGGAAAACGAGTTTAAATTTTCTTTACAATGAGCCCAAAATATTTCTTCTATAATTTGAATACTAAAAATAGTATTTCATCTCACATCATAAAACTTGCCCACACATAATCAAATCCAATCATATACAAACAACTCATATCCTCGGGACATGCCCCGGTATATAGATACATATATATATACTGGGAACAAAACATAAACCTCAGCCCAAACTGTGACTCCCTCCAGAAGTAACCCTCTCCGGCCTCCTGATATCCTGGAGTACCTGCCATTGTCCACACACAAAGACAACAACAGCCCCCTTTGGGGGTGAGGAAAGCTCCGTATGGAACAACCATCATATATACCACAAGTATCTAAACAATGATATATGGTATGCAATGCATGTATGTCGTGGAGGTATCAGGTCAAATGCCCATCCACTGAGCACATGTCAGAATCAAACGAATCGCTATCAAATCAATGCTCGAGCTGGCACACCGGCCTCAATCAGGGATACTCGTATGATAGCGTCGACAAAGCGCCATCAAATCCCAAATCTCAATCAATCGTCGGGGCCACAAATGTCTATGTTTTAAGGGTCATGTAATACCAAAAATAGCATTGTGTTCACAAACCCCAGAATCAAATCAAATCATATCAGGGTATCCAAGGATCATAGCTCAACGTACATGTCATGTATCGATGTATGCATCAAACGATGTGTGTTAACAAAACATTTATTTTACTACATCGATATTCAAATCACAATGTCATGTATGCCACATAAACTCAACAAATAAGGCATATAGACATGTATTCTCATTCCAATCAATCAAACCAATCCAACATATATCATATAATACAGAGACCTGTCGTATGTTACCCGGTCGCAACATACCTCAATTCTTCATTCCAATTGATGTAGCTTGAAGATATTAGTATAATAATCGATCTACATCAATAACATATTCATTTCAATCAATAACACAATTCAAAATCAATAATATAAGTTTCAAATATCTTTTGAAACTTTGAAAATTCATATCAAATCTAATTCATAACATAATTCAATTCCGACTTCAAAACTTAGTTTTTTGTCGGTTATTCTACCACATATAGGAATCTCGACTTCAAATACATGCTATTTCAGCACTTTCATATTTAGAGCTGTTGAAACTAGAAGAAATTTACCTCAAAAGAAAGCTCTCGACGCGAGGATTCCAAATATATAATTTGTTTCGCGTTTAGATAACGTTTCGAAGTCGATTCGGACGAAAGAAATTGATTTCCCAACTTTATCTCTCGAAGCCGCTAACGGAAGGTGAAGGAAAAAATAAACAAAAACTTAATCTTATCTCCACCGATCTCGCGCTCGGGCGGTAGAATTCCTGCGCCCGAGCGCGAGACATTCTGTCCCCGAGTGACTTACACCGCGCTCGGGCGTAGAATTCTCGCGCCCGAGCGCGAGATGTTCTGCCCCCGAGTGCACTTGCACCGCGCTCGGGCAGGTCAAAAACTACCGCTCGGGCGCGAACGTTCTGTCCGAGTGATAACATGTTCCACACTGGCGCTCGGGCGGTAATTTTCTACCGCTCGGGCGCCACACGTTCTGTCCAAATTATTGGGTTTTGTATTATATTGGCGTCCGGCTTCTCCACTCGAGTTCTTACAACTACAATTCTGTTAATTAATCAATATCTAGTACGATATTTCATTATTAATACTTATTTTCTCATTTTCCATTGTCATGAAATACCTCATATACATAATCACCTGACAATTTCATAAATTATCGATAATCAACATAGGATTTACGATAATACGATACACGGTCCTTACATTTCTCCCCCACTTAAAAGATTTCATCCTCGAAATCTCAAACATCCCTATATACATAACATTGGCAAACATATATATGTCACCAGTTATAGTACATATCAAAACTAAAATCAGTGAACAGATCGGTATACATTGAATACAATGGAACAGATGGAAGAGAATCAAACAATTGCGGATATAAATCTCGCATCTTGCTCTCCAATTCCCACGTCGACTCTTCCACACCATGCCGTGTCCATTGTACTCGAACTAAAGGAATCGATTTATTTCGCAATATCTTTCCTTTCGATCCATAATGCGAACAGGTTGTTCAACATAGGAAAGAGAAGGATCAAGTTCAACCTCATCAGGTGCAAGTATATGTGATGGATCTGGTTCATATTTCCTCAGCATAGAAACATGAAATACATCGTGAATGGCAGATAGAGCTGGTGGCAATGCCAATCGATAAGCAAGATCACCAACACGATCAAGGATCTCATATGGACCAACATATCGAGGAGATAATTTCCCTCGCATGCCAAATCGAACAGTGCCTCTAAAGAGAGATATTTTCAAAAACACTTTATCACCTTTATGGAATTCTAAGGGTCGTCTTCGTTTATTCGCATAATTCGTTTGACGATCCTGAGCAGCTTTCATTCTCTGTCGAATCAACTGAACCTTATCATTCATTTCTTGTATCATTTCAGGTCCAGTCAATTGTATCTCACCAATTTCATCCCAGAATAATGGTGATCTACATCGTCTCCCATATAGAGCTTCAAACGGAGCCATACCAATACTCGTTTGAAAACTATTATTATAAGAAAATTCAACTAATGGTAAGGCATCTTGCCATCCCATTCTGAAATCCATCACAATAGCACGTAACATATCCTCTAACGTTTGAATTGTACGCTCAGTCTGGCCATCAGTTTGAGGATGATAAGAAGTACTCATAGCCGAACGCGTACCCATCGCTTCTTGGAAACTACCCCAGAATTTAGAAGCAAACCTGGGATCACGATCAGATACAATTGAGACTGGCACATCGTGCAGTCTCACAATATTCTCGATGTATAAACGGGCCATTCTCTTATAAGGATAAGTCCGCTCATACGGAATAAAATGTACAGATTTCGAAATCCGATCAATAATAACCCAAATAGCATCACAGCCCTTAGGCGAACGAGGTAAATGAGTCACAAAATCCATAGCAATATGTTCCCAATTCCATTTCGGGATTTCGAGACTATGGAGCAATCTTCCAGGTTTCATTCTCTCGGCTTTCACTTGCTGGCAGACAAGACATTTCGAAATAAACTCAGCAATGTCCTTCTTCATATGTTTTCACCAGAATTGAGGTCTCAATGTCAAATACATCTTTCGACCTCCAGGGTGAATACTGTATTTGCTACAATGTGCTTCTCGAAGAAGGGCAGATTTCAAATCAGAATCATCAGGAACTACCAGCCGACCATTAAGTCGTAAAGAACCATCAGAAGAAATCTGGAATCCAGACTGATGTCCTACAGATACAATTTCTTTCGACTTTTGGATCTGAGCATCGCTTCGTTGGGCCTTTCGTATTTTCGATATCAAGTTCGGCTCAATTTGCAATGCTGAGACAGTGACAGAATTCCAATTCGAGTGAAAAGTCCAACCAGAAGTACATATATCTTCATGTACCTTGGCGACACAAACAGAAGCTAAAACAGAATCATGCACTTTACGACTAAGGGCATCCGCAGTAACATTCACCGATCCAGGGTGATATTGAATCTCACAATCAAAATCCTTCAGGAGATCCATCCACCTGTGTTGCCTCATATTCAAATCAGATTGAGAAAAGAGATATTTCAGACTCTTATGATCTGAATAAATAACAAACTTTTCTCCGTACAAATAATGGCGCCAGATCTTCAAAGCAAACACAATGGCGGCCAATTCAAGATCATGAACAGGATAACGTGTTTCATGAGATTTCAATTGACGAGACGCATAAGCAATCACTTTGCCATGTTGCATCAGAACACAGCCCAAACCTTTACCAGACGCATCTGTGCACACAACAAATCCTCCGGTACCTGAGAGAATAGTTAGCACAGGTGCTGTGGTCAATCTCGTCTTCAATTCCAGAAAACTAGCTTCACATTCATCTGACCAAATGAATCGCTGATTCTTCTGTGTCAGTTGAGTAATAGGTTTTATACATGTCAAAACGGGCTGACGGCTCTTGAACTTGGCGTGACCAAGATGAGGTGAGTTCTGAGGCTCTTGAACTGAGACAGGGTGAAAACCCTTCTAAACTTGGCGTGACCAAGATGAGGTGAGTTCTGAGGCTCTTGAACTGAGACAGGGTGAAAACCCTTCTAAACTTGGCGTGACCAAGATGAGGTGAGTTATGAGGCTCCTGAACCGAGACAGGGTGAAAACCCTTGTAAACTTGGCATGACCAAGAAGATGTGAGCTCTGAGGCTCCTGAATAGAAACAGAGCGTGACCAAGATGAGGTGAGCTATGAGGCTCCTGAACCGAGACAGGGTGAAAACCTTTATAAACTTGGCGTGACCAAGATGAGGTGAACTCTGAGGCTCCTGAACCGAGACAGGGTGAAATCCTTATCTTCCATGATCTCTGAGACAAACATATAGTTTTATTAATACAACTAATATAGTATCAAAACATGACGTTCTTGAATAAAGGTAACTGACAGAATAAAAAGAAACTAAAACTATAACAAAATCTAAGCATAATATCTGCAGAGGTGATAGGCATTCCATGGCCTCTTCAATTTATTCCCTGCCAAATCTTCTAAGTAATAGGCACCTGACCTGATAATTTCTATCATCTTAAACGGTCCTTCCCATCTTGGATCTAGCTTCCCAACATCCACATCTTGAATCTTCTTCCAAACTAGGTCTCCAACCTGAAAGCTCCTCTGAATGACCTTCTTATTGTAGGATCGGGCTATACATCTCTTGTAAGCTTCCATTTTATGACTGCGATTTCCCTCTTTTCTTCAAAGAAGTCTAAGTCTGTGGCCTATCTCTCGTCATTCTGATCATCATAGAACATTACTCGGGAGGTCTCTTCACCGATCTTTGCCGGAAGGACCGCCTCGTTTCCATAAACCAGGTTGAAAGGCGTTTCCCCGGTGCTGTTCTTCGGGGTAGTCCTGTATGACCAGAGCACACTGGGGAGTTCCTCCACCCAATTACCTTTTGCGTTACCAAGTCTGGTTTTAATGATCTGTACTAAGGACCTGTTGGTGACCTCCACTTGGCCATTGCTCTGAGGGTAAGCCACGGAGGTGAAGTGTTGCTGAATCTTCATTTCCTTGCACCAGGCTTGGATCCGACTTCCCTAAAACTGTCTCCCATTGTCAGATATCAACTTCCTCAAGACCCCAAACCTGCAGACAATGTTCTTCCACAGAAATTTGAGGACCTCATTCTCAGTGATCTTAGCCAAAGCCTCAGCCTCCACCCATTTTGAAAAATAATCGATGGCAACAAGCAAGAACTTCTTCTAGGTTGTGGCTATGGGAAAAGTTCCCACGATATCAATCCCTCATTGGTCAAATGGACATGCTGCGTGGCTGGTTGATGCTGGAGCTTAGCATGGCGTTGGCAACTGTGACATGAGATGACGACAGCTAGGGCATCTTTCTGCATAGTTGGCTAGAAATATCTTCTTTTCTTCAGCTTGTATGCCTTTCTTTGATCTCTGAGGAGCTCTCCCTTTTGCATGTATCCCAATAACTCTACGCGCTAGTCATTGTCTTCAAGTTCGGGAGGTGAGGAGTTCGAATAAGAGCTTAATTCCACTTGTACTACCACATCTCTTGATTTCAAAATGTGAAGTGAGATTGCCATTTTAGCGAGGGTGACGGCTCCCTCGTTCTCCTCCCTTGGGATCTGCTTAAACACAAGTTCTGTGAAAAGTTCTTTGGCCGCCTCAATGGCCTTAACATACTCCATTAATTGTTCATTCTTGACATCATAAGACCCATTCATTTGATTGGCCACTAACTGAGAATCAGAGAAGATGTGAACTCGAGCTGCTCTGACCTGCCGTGCTGCCCTTAGACCAGCCAAAATCGCTTCATATTCTGTCCCATTGTTAGATGCCCTGAAGTCTAGCCTTACAGCCAATTTCACTTCATCCCCCTTTGGAAAGATTAATAACACTCTGACTCCACTGCCCTCACCGGTGGATGAGCCATCTACATAAACCTTCCAAAGGTCTTCTACCTTTACATGCAGAGTCTCAATCAGGAAATCGGCCAAGGCCTTGTGCTTTGATTGCGGTCCTGGGTCCATATTTAATGTCGTATTCTCCCAGTTCAGTGGTCCATTTCACCAATCTTCTTGAGATATCCGCATGAGTCATTATCTTTCCGAGAGGGCTGTTAGTGAGGAACGTAATTGGGTGAGATAGAAAGTATGGCCTTAGCCTTCGAGCTGTTGAGACCAAGGCTAGGGCAAGTTTCTCCACCGCTGTATATCTGAGTTCAGTTCCTTTGAGTGCGTGAAAGATGTAATATACGGGACTCTATTTGGTGTCTTTTTTCCTGATTAGGACCGAGCTCACAGCTGCTTCGGTGGCTAAAATATAAACGTATAATTGCTATCTTGTTGATGGTTTGTTAATATAGGGAGCTCAGCCAAATAATTCTTTAAATCATCGAATGTCTTTACACATTCTTCATCCCATTCAGACTTCTTAGCTTTTCTGAGAATGCGGAAGAAAGGCAAACTTTGATGTGCTGCTTTTGAAATGAATCGTGATAAAGCTGCGATTCTTTCGGCAAGCTTCTGGACCTCCTGGAGATTCCCAAGAGGTGACATAGATTGGATAGCCTTTACTTTCTCGGGTTTGGCCTCAATTCCCCTTTCCGTTATCATATATCCCAGAAACTTTCCGCTCCTGACCCCGAAAGGTGCACTTCTGAGGTTCAGTTTCAACCCATAAGACCTTAGAGTGGCAAAGGTCTCACAGGAGGTCCACTATGAGGTCAGCCAAACCCTTGGACTTCACCAAAATATCATCCACATAGACCTCAACATTCCTTCTAACCTGAGCTGAAAAAACCTTGTCCATGAGCCTTTGATAAGTACCTCATGCATTTTTTAACACGAAAGGCATTACCACATAACAGAATGTCCCCTCAGAGGTGATGAAGCTTACTTTATCCTGGTCTTCCTCTGCCAGTTGTATCTGATGGTATCCTTGTTAAGCATCCGTTATGCATAAATATTGATGACCTGTGGTGGAGTCAACCAGTTGATCGATCCTTGGTAAGGGGTAATAATCTTTTGGGCAAGCCTTGTTCAGATCTCTTAAATCGACACACATCATCCACTTTCCAGAGCTCTTAGGGACCAAGACTACATTTGATAACCATATTGGGAAAAAGACCTTCCGTATGTGTCCAGCCCTAAGAAGCTCGTCCACATGCTCCATTATTATTTTATCTTTTTCAGGGTCAAAGTGCCTCTTCTTCTGTTTGATTGGTCGGGCTTCAGGAAGTACATTGAGGCGATGTTCCATGACCTTTGGTCTAACCCCTCGAAGCACTTGTGAGGACCAGTCGAACACATCAGGATTGGCATTCAAACAGGCTAGCAGATCATGCTTAGTTGTGGGATCCAAATCAGGCGCCACTCTGACGCTTCGCTGGATTCCTATCTCTATTTTTTCCGGCTCTTCCTTCGATGTGAGTTGAACCTCATTTTTGGAGATCATTCTTGGTTGAGTCACAATCATTCCCACCTCGGTTCGGGACCTCTTTACTTCTACCTTTACCTCATCTACATAGCAATGTCGTGAGGACTTCTGGTCTCCCCATACAACTCCCACTTCATTCCCCGCAAGATATTTCAGCTTTTGATGATAAGTGGAGCTAACAGCTCAGAAGTCAGCCAGGGCCGGTCGGCCCAATATCCCGTTGTACGAAAAAATGACATCTACCACAGTAAAACACGTCATTTTGGTGATGCGGTGCAGTCCCGTCCCCAAAGACAAGGGGAGCATGATTTTATCCAACGGTTTGGACCGCATGTAACAAGACTAATTTCTCTGAAGCTTTCTGCAGGACCTTTTTTAGGTATTAAAGCTGATTTTACTCAGGAGTCTCAGAAGCTGTTTTTGATTATAGACGTTGGACTCAAAGTTTTATATATATATAGAGGTCAATCCTTTATAGAAAACAACGTTATTATCATTATCCACTCAACTATTATTCCGACGTGAGTGAGCTATCATCAACTACTTATCTTCAAGCTCAACATACAGAAAAACAGCACACACTCTATTATCTATATCCGATCTTTTGAGATCATTTTGTGTTGCTGCTGTTCCGAAATCTCTTCAAGCTAAACACTTTACTATATCTTATTGAGAAGAGTTTGTAATCTGGGAAATAGTTTTTTCCAGAACTTTGTTGTATTCGTTTTACTGAGTTGTGTAACTCAGAGTTTCAGTAGGGTAAGGGTAAGCCCTACTGAAGTGGGTGTGTACAAGTGTTGTACTGTAATATCCAAGTCTTTTAGTAATATCTTCTGGAAACAGAAGAAGGGGAGACTTAGAAGATTTTGTCTTCGAACTTCCAGAAACAATCAATGTTCAACTGCCTACTGTTTTATTGTTTCTCACCGTACTCCATCGGATCATTTCCGTACTTATTATTGTGATCTGCTGGATTTACATTCGAACAATATTAGATATAATCTCTAACAGGATTCTAGCACCCTTTTCAAAATCGTCCAACAAAGGAAATAGTTTATTCACCTCCCCTCTAAACTCGTTATCGATCCCCAACAGAGGTCTTGGGAGGTCGATTTGGGAGGTCGACCATATATATGATCGACGAGATTGTGGATATGGGAGGTCGGCTGGGATGACCTCCCGATGACCTCTTAGAAGCTTCAGACCAAGATGAGGTGATCTTACACTGTGCTGGGTCATGAATCTGACATGGTTTTTCCAAACATTGGGCCACTACCTCTCGCATAACCTCCAACCGACCTCGCGGTAGATGACATCCCAGATGCTAAGCACTGGGCCACTAACTAACTGGGCTACTGAGAGTGGACCTGATCCATCCTCGGTCTGGGGGTATCACTGCGCAACAAACTCGCATGAGAAAGTGTCAAGGAATTAGAACTTTTGACAACTAGTCAAACACTCACTTACTCCACCAACTACGACATCTTTTAGGGCGGAGACAATGTAATTTTGATCTTATATATCTCTTTACATAATTTGTTCCTCTATTTTAGATTTAAGTCTTAATTTTCTACATTTGTTTCTTTTTTTTTTTTTGGTATTTTATTTCTTTCTTCTTACACAAGTGCCTGCGACGCTAATATGACGATATTTGCACTATCATATAGATATTCTAATGAAAAAATTATTAAAATCTAAAAACAAAAATATATGATTAAAACTGAAATTTGATCGTTTATAAAATAACATTCTAATGAAAAAATTATTAAAATCTAAAAATAAAAAAATATATGATTAAAACTAAAATTTCATCGTTTATAAAATAACATTCTACACCGTCTTCACTCAAACTAAAATCGATAACATGGGACTTATATTGAAAATTGAACAGTCGGGGATATATTACACATTATCTCCACCCTCGTTCGCTTCTAGACATAGATGTCGAATTATTATATTGAAACTAATTTTATTGTGAAAATTTGAAACACAATAATTTACCCGTTGTCTAAAAGTTTCATATACAAGTTAACACAATAAAATATTTTTCGCGGTAAATATTACTTGAAAAGACTAGCTGTAAAAATTATTTTAAATATTTGAAAATAACTTACTAAATACTGATTGGATATAATTTAAAATAATTTATTAGCATAAATACATTATTCTTTAAAAATTTATTCAAATATAAAAATATTTGTGTATCTAATTTAAAAGATATATTATAGTCAAACTAAGATTTTTTAAGATAAAGATGATAAAATTTCGAAGCATCCAACATCCGAATATCCACCAAATAAGCCTTTTTTTAAAATTAATATTAAGCTTATACTTCTAATTAGCTTATGGTTTTTATTTTTGTTTTTTATTTTTAATGTAGAAAAGATAAAGATTAATAATCAAAGAAGGAAATTAATTTAAAAAAAAATGCTAGTGTGTGAAATATATATCCGAATAACACACAAACAATTTTCACAATTTCCTTCCTATAAAGATAAAGATAAAGATAAAGACTAAAAAAATACACAATTGTTGATATTACCAATTTCCCTAAATAACGAGGAGACTTAACTAATACATATATAGTTAATGTAATATATTCTCCAAAAATAAATTAGGGTTTGTTACAAAAGGAAGATTTCGTGCAGGAGGAGGATTCATTATCTACTTATCTTATTTGATTTGATGAGAAGTTCTTTTGTATCCTTTTAGAACTTTTAATTGCTTCTTCGACTTTGAATTTGGATTTTTTGCAACTCAATCTCCGCATAAAAAAAAATCCAGAAACAGATCGATGGAAAGAATGATTGAAGGGAAACTCTCGAGAATAACCATGGCAGACGAAGAAAATATTGATTCGGGTCACTCTGATTCGAGGCCTTCAATCGTGGATTTAACCAGGCGTCTGAAAACCTATCCTGCGAAAGCTAGAACCATCCTCCTACCGATATTGCCACCTCCGGTGATCGATTCTTCGGGAGTTTTGAGTTCTTATGGGAATGACGACGATCATTCTCCGCAGGTTTTGATAAGTTCCGAGGCAAGTGTACAGCCTGATCATCTTGATTCTGAGGAGGGGAAGGAAAAGGTGACAGGGCTGAAGCGTGAGTTAGAGGAAACTGAGGATGGGCCTGGAAGGGGTGATAAGAGTCGAAAAACTGATTCTGGGGTGGATTCTCCGAAAATTTCGGACACAGAAGGTGCTGGTCATGATGGGGAAGTAAGAGAATCGGAGATCAATATACAGAGTTCTGATGAAATATCACCGAGTGAGAAAACTTCATCCAGGGAGGGATTTACAGATGATCAAGCCGCGGATATCAATAATCAGGTAGTCTCTTCTGTGAAGGAAAAAGACGCTCCTAATGCACCGAAGACCCCCAAAAGATACGATTGCAGTTTCTGCAACAAAACTTTCTCGTGTCACTTGGCGTATGGAGGCCACAAATCGAGTCACAAAAAGTTCAAGATGGTATGTTACAACGGCAATGATATTAGACGTAAGAATCAATCTTTGATCACCAATACATGTGATGAACAAACTGGTAAAATTGCTTCGAGCGTTGAAAATGCAGCAAGCCTTCCGGAACCAGTTGGTAATGATGGGAAACATACGTGTAAGATTTGTTCGAAGAAATTCCCATCTGGCCAAGCTCTTGGAGGCCACATGAGACGCCATTCGACGGGTGATCAGAAGACGCAATCTACTCCTAAAATCCTGGATTTTGATCTTAATGAGTTGCCCAAGGAAGAAGATGGATATCCTTAAGCAAACAGTTGAATTCTTTAGGTCGTCTATGAAGTTAATTCAGTCCTGGGTATTACTTTTATTTTTTATTCATCTTTATTTCATTTCAGGGTTTTTGCATGAGTTTCAAGTCTATGCATTGAACTGGTTTAGGTACCCTTTTGCATTTGCCTTTGTTTTCCATTTGGTGATTATGAATGCATATACACTTTTAGAAATCTTTATACCATTATACATGATTATTGATTTTGGATTGATGCTATGGTACACCAGTGAACCGTGGATGGCCCGCCGGCCGAAATTCGTCGTGCGCGACATATCGTTTTTCTTCTTGTGGGTGTGATGGTGGGAATTTGAATTAAACATAGAAAAACATATTATTGTTTCTATCAAATTTAAAGATTTTATAAGAACATATATTATTGTTCCAAAATACATAAACTATATTCTATGTTGTTTGTTGTGTTGTGTACCCCGCATTTTCCAACAAAGAGAAAGATGATACCCAACGTACGACATAGAATTCGTGTATCTATCTATCTATCTATATATACACAACATATTGTCTATAAAATGGCGAGTTCAAGGATTTGAACTGACTTAAAGAAGTCATGTCTACTATGTAAACCAATTTCGATTCTTGAAATGCTTTTGATTTGGCATAATTTAAGATTTATTTATACACAAATTGTGTCTTTGTTTCAAACAATTTTCAAATATTTTTAATTCGCTCCACCTATATTGATGGTGTTGAAGGATGCAACTTCATATATTCTCGAATCCTCTTATTGATCTCATTTGAAATCGAGGCACATAAATTTTCCTATTAGTTAAAATCCTTTCTTACTCGAACAAAAAAAATTACTTATTATTATTATTATTATTAATGATATTACAACATTGCGGTCAGGAGAGGTTGGATGATTTTTTTTCGCTCTTACATGGGTTCGAGCCCACACCTGAGATCATCCGTAATTGTATACATGAATTATTTAATGTTCTAATTGGTTTTAAGATATTACCCGTGAGAAAAATTATTTTTCTTGGACAAAACTTTTGAAATTTCAGATATCAATAGGGTCGTGCTTGGACGGATGGTTTGATTTGGAATAAAACTAACTTTTGGACTTTCGAAATCAATAAGGTTGTGCTTGGACGAGCCATTTGATTTGGAATAAAGGTATGATTTGTGGAGAGAATTAAAAAGCTGATTATGTTGAGTTTATTTCAAATTCAATATTATTATCCTTGGATGATTTGCATCAATAAGAATTAGCAATAGAAGAATTTGAAATTCACTCAACAAAAAGTATCCAAACAATCAAATGGATTTAAAATTCATGAACTTGAAATGCATAGCTTCAAGTCATCCTTTCATCCAAAGACAATCTAAAATAAAGAACGCTTTACACATCATGAAATAGTTTATTCCATTCAAGTAGTCAAGGAATTCATAAAATCAATTTTTTATAGTAGTTCACGAATTTATATCTATGAGACTAATCAACCCGATCTATATTTGGAATTGAAAATAATACTTTTGATATAAAAATTAATATATTTTCATGAGCCATATCAGATATGATATACGTCTCACAAAATTGATTAGTGAGAAACGTTCTTATAAAAGTTTTTGTGTTTTCTTAAAATTCATATATTTTATAGAATTTTTTTATATATATCAGATCAATTATTTATCTCATATAATTCAAATATGAGTAGGTAGACTCTTGTGAGACGGTCTCACGAATCTTTATCTGTGAAACGGATCAATCCTATCGATATTCACAATAAAAAGTAATACTATTAGCATAAAAAATAATATTTTTTCATGGATGACCAAAATAAGATATCAATATTACAAAATATGATCAGTAAGAAACTTGCTTTCAAATAATTGTAAACAAACTTTAAAATTTTATCTTTCATATTTTTCTTTTATTTTATAATCATTAATTATTAAAAAAAGACAATTATAATTTACTCTTATCCCATACTTGCTTACTCAAACCAAATATATTATTATTTATTCAACATCGTAAATTTCCACACAATTCTCTCGGTCCAACCAGAGTAACCTTAAAGTAAATCTTTTATATATTATACATAAAAACTGAGATAATAAAACTTATATCGATAAATCATAGTCTAAAATATAAAAAACATAAAAAAATAAAAATAATTGAATCAAATATTCCCAAATAGGCATACAAAAAAAAAGTAATTGAAAATATAATTTGTTAACTCTATTTGTATAAAATAGATGCTCCCACACGTCCACTCTTCTACCTATCAATTATTCTTGGAAAAAATTAAAATAGTAGAAACCACTAGAAATGGAATTATTAGCATTATAATAAAGAAGGGCTAAATTTCAAAGCTATTTATTTACTCCATAAAAATCATTTCATTCGACAACTTTTTTTTTCTCTTTTTTGCATTACCCCCCTAGCTTCTCGTGTTTTTTTTTTTTAATTTAAAAATCTCAATTCTCTCAATATATACAAGTTAGATGCCTGATTAACTAAAGAAAGAAGTCTCAACAAGCCGCTAGACAAGCTAAAAACGAAACACCAGAGAGATCTCCAAAGTCACGAACCTCTCCGCCATCAAAAGTCGTTATCCGGTTTGGAAAGCACGACACGAACGCAGTCAATGTACTATGTACATAAGTCATCCTCAACTTCCAGTCAGCATTCTCTTCCCAAAAAATGAGATTTTGCCAGTTGATTGCAACTGCAAAATCACAGTATCTATGCTGGTATAATTTTATCAGCAGTTCTAACGACACCACTCTGATCTTCGGCACTGGGGAAGTCGTCTAGAGTGCGATACTCATCCCCGAGCAGTCTCTCCAATTCTGGATGTTTCTTTAGTGGTTCTGTCCGGCAATGGTCCTTCCGAAAATGGTGAAACTCCCTGCCAAGAACATGCAATGTGGTTTAACTGAAGGTATGAAGAGTGGGAGGAATAGCGAATGTACATAGAATAAAGGAATTACCCACTGATGCATCATCGCTTATGAGAAAATTATGATGTTCAAAGCAATACGTGATGTTCTGTTATCTAGATTAACCAAGGATATTATGTGTGATATTCATCCCAAAACCTCTCCACAACACAAACCCAGAAGTCAAGAAATGATATTCGGCCAAACGACTAATGTATAATTTAGCCTATCAAATAGAATAGGAAACAGTTTTGATTGGGCCGTCTTCCCTCAAACGGGGAGAACAAGGAAGACGTATCAAAATAGGCTAAATAGCCATGACTAAAAATGATTGTCACATTATTTGGAACGGGCGGAAAGTAATTAAGCGAATAAACCCTAAGTTTAGTGAATAACTTATTCAACCAATTCTTATTCGACGTTAACGACGGCATCTATTCCCTTTCTCATTCCATTGAAGTAGCTTATTGGCACTTGTTTTGCAAATTCTATGCACAATAACTTTACAAATATTAATATATTTTTGTGATAAGCATGGTAAAACATGACCTCTCGAGTCTCTTGTATCACAATTTTAACATTTAGCGCAAGTGAAAAAGGAAAACCCGAAAAAGATGTAGAACTGTAGAATTACCAATATTTTTTAAGGCCATAAAGGTTCCCTTTTTTATAGAAGTCAAGTGTCAGCTGCTCAAAACTCTCGTACAGGTGCTCTCTGAATACCTTCTCCAAACCATAACTGAAACAACAAATAGTTGCACTCAATGAGAATCTAGCAAACCAAAGCAGGAGAATAAGACAAAAATCAACTAATGTGTATCTACGAAAAGTAAACTAAACAATACATGAACCGTACCTATAAAACCTAAAAAGGCACTCCATTCCATAATTACAACCTGCAGCAGCATCTTCTAGAGCTACATTCCGGAACTCATTATACATGGAAGGAATAAATATATCCCTTAAGAAATAAGACCAAAACCTGTACAGCGTATTCATTTCCTGCGAGTAACAAGAGGCTTATTCGGTAGATAACATAACAAACACACAAAAATAGATTAGTAATGCATATGTCAACTACAACACTGCCTGCTCTTCCTGCATGAAATTATATCTATAATTATGGATGGACTAACGAGATAATGTCGGATAACTTATCAGATAAACGGATATCGTATAACAAAATTAAGAGAAGGAACAACCGTCAACTGTGGATAAACTTGCACCCAACATATGAATATAAATTATTCATCAATGCATCTCATAGACCGAGTTTAACAACCGTAAGAGCAGATAGGCAGATGAATGTCCATGGGTACATATCATGCAGGGGAATAATCTCGTACTCAAATGGCGGCCATGCCTGTCCATACACCCAATTAGGCCTATTTTTTCATAAGAACTTAAAAAAAATCCTCTCGAAAAATGTTTGCATAAGCTTTTTCTCGAAAAATTTCAAACAGTACCTCACTGCAACCAATGCCAAGATTCTTTCGTTCACCAAGGCAGCACTGGTGATACTCCTTGTAGCTGAGACGAAAATTAGTGACCCCAATTAATAAGTATACTTTGCAAAACAAGCCAAAATCAACATGGAAAATGTCAAAGCAAGCATTTACTATGAATAAGTCCTATATCTAGATGTGCACACTAGTATGAATATCCTAATAAAATCTCTCCTTACATCTGCTGTTTGAAATGATTTTCCTCCAGAAGTCTATAATTTGGATGCCGAAATGGTGGAAATGACTTTCGCACAGAACCAACTGGTGGACTCGTACCTGAGAGCTTTTTGCCAGGTGAAGCACACAATTTTGAATCCCTCAAACTGCAAATTTTCAAATTGAATTTAATTGGACCACAGTTTATTCAGCAATAAACTCTGACATAAGCAATTCAGATATTTCCTATATCATTTGACAGAAAAGGCTTAATCAAAAGTTTAAGGAAGTATGAGACTACAGTTGTAATGCTCACCAATTACTATCTGGAGGTGGACTGAAGTAAAAACCAACATAATTACTTGGTGGACTTTCCGCTATCATGCCAAGAGAGTTTTGATCACTTCCATGAGATCTAAAATTCCCAGGAAAAAGTCGCTGTTTATGCAAGGAGTGCTGCTTGAAGCAGTCTTCATTTTGCTTCAATCGAGAATTAAAATTTAGAGGGCATTCACAATCGATTTCCTTGGCGGAACAATCAGGAGCTCTTGAATTAAAAGGGACATCATTTTGTGGATATATCGAGCACTTGTCCCTGGTTTCATTGCAAGTTTTGGAATCCCAATAAGGAGATGGTTCCTGCATTATGCAAGATAATTAAAAACAATGATTTAACTGCTAGTACAAAAGAAACAGAAATCTCAAAAACAACATATCAACCTGTTCATAAGAACAGAGGGAATCATTTATGGCAGAAGCAAGCTCACTGGACGTGGTTTTTGATTCTTCACCGGGTACTTCCATCAACAGATTATTCTGCTGCATAACCTGGTTAGTAATTATTATTTCAACAATTTAACTTTTTATATCTTCGATTCAAATTTTCAGAGACAAACTGTAACGTCCAAAAATTTGAAGGTCCATGTGAACCACATGCATGCGAGTTATTAAATTTCTTTGGTATCTTATTAAATTGTTTTAAAGCATTAAATGCATGTTTATTTCATTAAATTGTATTTAATTATTTTCATGCATTTTGTGCATAATTATTGCATGGTAGAATTTATTTCATGAAATTTTAAAGGTTTATGCAATATAGATTTTTAAGTTGCTTTTCGCGCTCGAACGAGAAACGAAGACCGAGAAATTATCAGAAAAAATTATTTTACTACATGATTAATTTTTATTAATTATTTTAAGATGTTTTTAAGTGTATTTTTCAAAAATGGGATTTATTGGGTATTTTTATCCGCAAGATTTTATTTTTAACGGTACGTAAATTTTGTCGAATCGGAGACTTTTTGAGGGCTCGGCTATTATTTTCAAAAACGTTCCAACAAGAAATATTTTTCGGGAGTGTGTTTGAATTTAATGGACCTACTTTTAAGCTTATTGGGCTTAAATACCTTTTTAAACTCCTAATTGGCAATTTAGGGCCCATTATATACTAAATTATTATTTAATTAACACCTTAACCTCACTTAACCTAAACATATTCCCTCCTTCAGCCGACACCCTCCCCTCAGCAGGTTTTCCTCTCGGTTTCAGCACCCCAATAGCTGAATAGCATCGGCCTTGGCTTGTCTTTGCAAATAAATTATTCCGACGCTTTCCCGTTGCTCATTTCTTCGTCGTTCTTGCGTAGAATTCATCAAGGCACGCGTTGTATCTCTTCTTTACTCATCACACACGTTTTATATGCTGTTGAATGTGTACATCCAAGAAAACTTTCGATCCCCCCTTGTGCATAAAAGATTTTGGTGATACAATGTATTTCTTGCATTATTTTGTTGTTCACTCATGATTTTTCTGGTTTGTGGTGTAAGGGGCTGCTGTAATAGGTTGACAGAGAGCTGTTAAGGTCGAGGGTGATGAGATTTAGATGCTGGAGTCGAAGTTCGATCGGGGTCGTTGAGATTGTTGAGGGCCGATTGGAGTTGAGGCTTGTGTGGGGGCTCGATCGGAAATTCTGTTGCCCCGGTTGTGCGAGGGTCATCCCCAGCCCTGGACCAGACCCTGGTGGGTCTGAGTCGTGGTCTGGGATGACTCGAACCATGCTGGAGTCGGTGGAAAAGTTGATCGAGCAAGGTTGAGTCGGGTAGGCCGCGTGTAGGAGTTTTTTTGGGATGTTTCTCGGCTCTTAGAAGATAGCAGCGGGAAGGGGCTGTGTGGGTGGGTTCAGCAGGTTCAGAGGAGACCTAGGGGGTCTAGGGAAGGGTGGATCGCAGCTGGTCCCATCAGTAGAAGGCTAGGATCTCAAATATGTAAAGTGGTGCGCTAGGATGGGTTGGATTGGAAAGTGTCGCAACTCCAACAGCTGGTGGCCTACTGTTCTAAGGTTTAGGGGGTTGGCTTGGATGGTTTTAAGGCTGTAAATGATTGTATTAGGTGTGGAAAAAAAAGTTGGGAAAGTTTTGGTTAAGTTTT
Organism: Primulina tabacum; assembly: GCF_025594145.1. Lineage (NCBI taxonomy): Eukaryota > Viridiplantae > Streptophyta > Magnoliopsida > Lamiales > Gesneriaceae > Primulina > Primulina tabacum. The sequence goes on from NC_134550.1 coordinate 51,520,025, forward strand.
GGTTCGATTCGGGTTAAAATCAGGACACCGGTCCAAGTTTCAAAACGAATTGGTTAAGTTATAAAATGAGCTCGAATTTATGTCTAGGAATGCTTTTGAAAATGTTTTGGGACATTTTAAGGAGTTTGGTAAGCTTCGGGTAAATTTTAGAGGTCCAGGGTTGAAACGTTAATTTTTGGGTTTCCAGGGGCAAAATGGTCATTTTGCACCCAGGGTGAGATTTTGGTCTTGGCAGCACCCTGAGCACAAATTATAATATTTTAAATGATTATGCATCATGTTTACGATTTTTATGCTATTATGATAATTATGATGCGTGCTTGGTTTAAAGGAAAAATTATGTATATGCATGATTTTATTAAGTGATGAATATGAGATGACACATTTTGAAGGAAGTGATTTAGTTGTGACTGACACGATGACACGATGATATGATTGGAGATATCGTGAGGGAAAAGACCCCAGAGGGAGCTCGTTTACGGGAGAAGGCCCCAGAGGGAGCCCGACGATCGTATTTCCATTGACATGATATGATGACATGATAGGCTCGGGCTCAGTTGACGGGTGAGAGTGTCGCTGATGTCCCCCGCCGCCGGGTACCGCGGTTACACGTAGATGGATCCATCGACTGACATGATGATACGAAAGTCACAGCTAATGAACGAAATTCAAATTAAGATTTTAACACGTATATGCTGATACGATGATACATGCTATTACCATGTTTTGACAGGTCACAGTTACGCATATGATGTGATAACATGATGAGACATGTTTTGACACGTTACGATTTTACACGACACACTTATTTCATGTTTTTAAGCTCATGAAATGTATTTTGATTATGCTATTTTTCACTGCTGTGTGCTACGTATATGTACTTGTTATTACTGGTACAGGTGTGTTGAGTCTTTAGACTCACTAGGCGTGTGTGGTGCAGGTGAGCATTTTGATCAGGGGACCGGAGGTGCCGAAGACTGAGTAGGCGGGCGGGATGCGCGGTGACACGACCCGAGGACCATTATTTTTCCGCATATTGATTCACGTTTTTTGAGAGGAGTTGCACATTTTTATATGTTGATGATATTACGATTTTTACACGTTTACGCTTTCGTTGATTTTGGATGACGTTAGTTATTTTTAAATTGCATTATTCTTGTTGGCAAATAAATACGATTACTTTAAATGTTATTTTGTAATTGCGAGCTTTAAAAAAAAATCTATATTTCCGCACTTTTAAAACGGTGGACGTTTCACAAACTCTACCTGGAAATATTTTTTTAAAAAATTATACACTACAATATCAGTACAGACACCCTATATAAGCAAAAAAAGATAAAAACGAGGACAGTAAATAATCAAACAATGCTCTTTCCAGTTAAAACTTTGTTAAATGATACCGAACCATAATCCTTGGGCCTCACCTGAGTGACAATTACAAGCCTCTCAATGACTTGGTCATTGACATCATTGTCATCTCCACTCCTAAAATGAATAACCAGAGATGTGAAAATGTAAGTAAAAAGTGCCTTGAACATGCCATGAAAATCACATGAAATGGAAGAAATGAATCAATCAATCAATCAATCAAAATGATGTATACAGACAGCACGTGCTGAAGATAAAACTACTAGCATCTTCAACTGAGCATGTACTTTAAAGTAACCAAGTAACTTGTGAGAGGTTTTTTCATGCATTTCTAGTGATGTCGTAGGTGGAACCTGATACATATAAGATAGTATATCAAGGACTCACTAAAATTTTGTTTACACAAATATTACATCCCACGGGCCTTATTCCATTTACTTCCAGCAAAAACTGTGATATTTTGTTCAAACACTTTCAAAAAAAATATCACAGAATTGTATTGTTGAATGAATCCAAAACTCTAAATTCAGGTCAGACACATTAAAAGAACCCACATCCACACAAATAACATAGCAAACACACACTTAACAAACACAGATAACAGTAAATCAATCATAGAACACCTGGCAAGAGTTGAAGGATGGCAATCCCTTGCCACTTTCAGCTCCAGTTCCAGATCTTCATCTAACATATGTGTGCCGGAAAAAACATTTGCTGAGGCATCAGTATCAATCACATCCTGATTCGGAAGCACCGGCATCTCTTTTTTTAGGTCATCGCTATTTTCAGTGCAACTGTTCTCGTTATTGGGCTTCAAATCCAGTCCCATTCTTAAATTAATATTTCCTGAAGTGAGATTTAGTGTTTCACCACTGACAAAAGGTTTATCCTCATGTTGTCGTGCATCTGCTGCAACAGATTCTTTTTTAGAATCTGCACTAAACGATAGGTAATCCCCAGAGCTTTCACTAGGTGAATGCAACTCTTCGGTTTCTTCAAAGCTGCCCGTTTTATTCTCATTGCGCTCATCATTCTTCGCAGGACTCGTGACAGGAGTAGAAGGAACCCACTTTGACCATTTGTTCTGTCTCCTTATCTTTTCACCCTGAATAAAACGAAGTTGAAAGATAAAGGAAATATTGTTTGGACAAGAAACGAGAAGGCAATGGAAATTCCACAATTATAATCAAGGATAATATGAGCACTGGCTGAGAGATGTTCAAAAGAGGTAAAATATCAAACCTGCACTTCGATGGTCTCTGAAGACAGCAATGCATCAAGGATAAATGGTATCTCTACATTCATTTTCTTAATCTGAAATTCAAAATTTCAGAAAAGGCTTGATGGAATAATTATCACATCAACAAAATTAAATTTTGATAAAGCAAATCAATCAAAAGAAAATAGGACAGAAAAATTTACTAACACCATCATGCACCATGCAAATCTGTTCAATAGAAAAAGGATATAAAAGATATGGGGTTTCCGCCACCAAGGAATATGATTTTGTAAACAATTTCTCAGCCTCCAAGAGGAAAAAGACAGAAGTCAAAATTTGACAACATTTTGACAATTGTCCAGGTAAAGTTGGTCATAAGACAACGCAGAGAAAAAACATTACCCTCGGAAAGCCTGCAATAATTGATATTGGGACCCAACCTTCGCTATCCATCAAGGATATCAAGTAGTGATCAGTCTGCAGATTCTCATCACTGCCAAAGGTAAATATCAATGCTTAGATGCCATATATTGCTTATATATAAAGTTTCTGCAGTAGTTGTATCCTATTACTCGAGAAGCTTCTTTGAAACATCAACATATCCCAGCTGTTATCTATTTGACTATTTACTCGAAAAATAAAATTGTCTGAGGAATCACCAATCACGGCAGTTCCAAAGAAACAAGCATGTTTTCATTTTACAGTTAAAACCCCATCACTATGACAAATCATCATTCTGATGAGTTGCAAAAACTTAACATTCTGCTAAAAGAGATGTACTTTCACTAGCCTAGAAAATAAAAAGGGACAAGAATTTGTCAATAAGAACCAGATGAACATTGCATTTTAACGATATGAAGTTTAATATAGAAGCTGACACCTCGGCTCTGGGATTGAAGTTCAGAGTAAATGTCGATTTCATAACAGTACAGGAGCAGAGAACATGACTCGTTTTTCTTTGGGGGTGCATCTTGTATTCTTATTTCAAAGAAAGTTGAGATACTGAAAGTGGGATCCTCTGAGACACCTCACCTGAAATAATATTCAATTTGTGTGACAATGCTGGCTCTCAAGGACATTGTTGGTGTGGGTGGCATGGGAACACCAGGTTTCAGAGGATATGGAACCAAGTGCGGTTGGTAAGGTACTCTAACAGAACCCGGAGGAGCAGCAGGAAAAAAACTAATAAAACCTGGGCGACCTGTATCATTGATGAATTCATTAGGTTATGTCCATGCAAATAATCTTAAAAATGAGAAGAAATAGGAAATAAAGTGAAATCTGGGTAAGCGGTCAATTATAGCAAGAGGTGGATCTATTTACATTCACTTGCACAGTGCCATACACGATAATTCTAATACCTGTGAGATACGGTCCGTCGACAAAGCCTGAAGGAGCAAAAAATGGAGGACTTACGAAAGGTCTCGGCCCCATAGTCTGTTGCAAGGGAGTGTTATAATAAGAAACTGGCCTCTGATTATTCCAGGAAGGATTCATTTGGCCACCTCTATCTTTTACCCTAGAGCTTTTTCGAACATAATTGGAATTATTGGCACTGGAATCTATGTATGGTAAAGGATGAAATCCACCATTTACTGGATGAACAAACTCTTGTGCTGGAGCATCACTACCAGACTTTAAAATTTGAGTATTAGCTCTGGGAAAAAATCCAGGGGAAACCTGATAACCATATCCACCACCAGAAATGGGTGACATGGGACGCATGACATTAAAAACTGGTGGAACAGTTGGCTGATAGTATATGGGTGCGGGCACTGGTATCGGTATAGGAATCGGAGATGCAGCACTTGGGCCCTGCTTGGGGTCAGTTTTATTATGATAGATACCATGGGGCTTGCGAGGATATTTAAAATTACCTCGCCCATTTGTCTTCAGCTGCTCAACTTTAGCCTGGAGGATGAGATGAAATTTTCTTGTAAGTACAAACTACAGATACATCATGCATTTACAACTCATAACGTTTGTTTATGAATAGAGAATTTGCAGCCACCGCCATCCGATGTGAAAGAGCTACACCACCTTTCCGCATAGTAATAGAGATTTTTTAGCTCGGGAAGTAGTTACAAAGTTATACGACAAATAAAATTTGATAACTCTAGGAACTAATAAAACGTGCCTGCATGTCGTCACACATTCGAAAGCTCATAGATATGCCAACAAGCATGTCAAAGCAAACAAAAAATACAATCCTTAAGGTCTTTGATCATCAGTCTACCGTTATTCGTGAACAAGGACCCACACAACAGAGTATAGCAACGGCAAACCTAATGAAGAATAATCAACTTAAAGATGTGACAAAATGGGAATGGTATGCTTTAGGATTAAATTTCTGTGATCCACCTTATGAATTCACTAGGCGATAATGTGGCTGTGATTACAGCATCAGGTCCATAAAACTGGACACAATACCCATTCGCAACAAAGATGCACAGTAACTTGCACTTTAGAAAAAGAGCATAAAAAATTAAAATATATATACGTATATAATAAACCTAAGAAAATATTATCCGTTGACATCAAAAGACTATCCCTTTACTTCATAACTCTTCTCTAATTGATTTAAGAAATTCGGTTCTCGATCAAGTATGCATTAAACACGACAATCGCGAGTAATCAAACGGTGATAAAAATTAACAAACAAGATAGACCGAACAACGCAGGGAACCACCTGAGCAGCATCACAACCATCAACCACAGCTTGCTGCGGCGGAGGAGATTTAACGGAGTCGGAACACATATTAACACTAATCTTTGGGCGCTGCTTGGCTTCGGAAAGTGCCGGCCAGGAGTCCGAATCCGCGTCCTTGACAGGAGAGGCGGTGGCGTAAGTTTTCCACGGCGACCCAGGCGAGACATCAACGGCATCACCCTGGCAGTGGTGCTGATCACCATCACCATCACGACCCATCCCCATCGTCATGAATAGCACAGAACTACGTGTGAAAACGGTGGAGGAGTGCGCGTTGTTGTGATCTGCAGGGCAGGCTAGGGTTTTTGAGAGTTTCCGACCCGTGTTCACAGTTTGACTGCGAGAGGGAAACAGTTGCGTGCGCGAGAATGACACTATTTATACTGCTTTCGGATCTGTTAACGAAATCTTCGGTACCTACCTTAGTATAGTACAGTATAAGCACAATATTGTAGATACTTTTATTTATTTATAATGAAAATAATATTTTTAATATAATAAAAATTTATGAATTGGATCGAATTATATATTCGTCTCGTAAAATTAATTCATCGAACAATTTCATAATAGTTTTTGCTCATATTTTAATATAGTTTTAATTTTTTAATAAATTTCTTATATTTTTTCTCAAAAAACTTTGAGTTCATTTAGTTTGCATTTAGATGGATAAATTTGAAATATATGTATTTTGGATTATATTTTTATTGTCAACAATAAAATAATAGATGAAATATTAAATTTATATATTAATTATTTACACATTAGTTACACAAAATAGAATAAATTTCAAATGTATTTATTATGGCAAAAACTTGTGTGAGACGGTCTCACGGTCGTATTTTGTAAGACGAATCTCTTATTTGGGTCATCCACGAAAAAATATTACTTCTTATGCTAAGAGTATTACTTTTTATTGTTAATATCGGTAGGATTGACCTGTCTCACAGATAAAGATTCCTGAGACTGTCTTACAAGAGACCTACTCATTCATTATTATATGAACTTGAAATTTATCATGATTAATATAAAACATTGGAAATAGATAATTTGAAGTTTATGGTCTTGTTTATCTAAAATTACAAAAATACTTGTTTATCTAAAATTACAAAAATATAATTGAATATATTTGCAATATATAGATTTGAAATACACGAATCCAAACGTAACCAATAATGTATTATTTCAATTTTCAAACTAATTTTAAAAACTTCAGGAACTAAATCGGTACATTAAATAAATTGAAAGACTGAATCAAAAATAGACCCGTACTATGAGAACAATTTAATTTATTATCTGGTCCAACTGCTTTTGGATTTCTTACCGACGAAATCTTCTATGCGTAACTTTCTATAATACAATGACTCAAACATTAAAATATTGTTTTTAAAATTTTAATACTTTCTTTTTTTGTAAAAATATTAAATGGTTCTCTCGTTTTATAAAAATTTTATTATGAATCATATATTGTGGGCCATGATTATAATGAATAATAATATTTTTTTAACATAAAAAATAATATTTTTCACGAGTTGAGTCCGATTAGAGATTTGTACCATAAAATTGATCAATGAGATTGTTTCATATGAATTTATATATATTGTCGGATATGTTATAGAGTAACTTGGATTGAAAGTGTGGTTATCAATGTTTTTTAAAAATTGGATTAGACTGGCGGTTCCCCATATCCGATCTAAACATAGTCTAAAAATCTATTTACGATCAAATCTGTTAGTACCGTCAAAATCGGTCAATAACCAGTCTGACCGGTTCACCACTTTTTAATTTTTTAGAATTTGATCGTTTCATTATATTATTTTAAAAAAATTGTTTCTTATATTTTAAATTTTATGTTTAGTTATATATAAGATTATTTGGATTTTAAACATTCTTAAAAATATTATTTTAGTAATATCAAAGTTTCTTTTGATTTATTTTTTTGTTAAAAAATGTAGATATAATTATATTTGATTATATGTATGTTGTTTAGATTTAAATTTTGATAAATATTTTTTTATTATTATTTATATATGTATTTTATATAATATAACAGTTTTTTGATCCGATCATCCGGTTGAACAATCTGACCAATTGAATCAATTTAATAAAATAATGCAATTCGAACACTTATTCGATTATGAAAACATTGGTAGTAATTGAATATGAAATCTTCCATGATATAGATAGTACACGATGAATTTAAAATATTGTATGTTTTAAGTACATGATTCCGTAATTCGATAAGTGAGAATATATATCTATAACTGGGTCTTCTCGTAAGATTTTCTTAATAAAAAAAACAATTCACTTTACAAGATTTGGGAATTTAAATCAAATCAGGAGAAAAAAAAATAGAATATTTGATTATCTGACAAGTTATTTTATATTTTTTTAAGCAATTTATTTTATATTGTTTGGAAAGTAAAAAGTGTGCATCATCATACGAGCCAACAAAGTAAATGGGTAGCCCAATCCGACCCATTTTCCAAGGGACATGTCTTGGTAATGGGTCCCATTACCCGCGAAAGACTTCGGGCCCAACCAATTGAAAAGCCCACACCAGTTAAACATTATGATTCCACTGGCAATTGGACCCACCTTGTATGTGAAATTAATCAGATAATTTTATTAGAAAAAAATTAATTAGATTATAAATTTGGGGAAAAAATGGTTTTTGGCACTAGTAATAAAATAATTTACGCGATAATATTTTTTAAAAAAATTATAAAACGGATAACATAATTGAAAATTGATGGTCTACAAATATAGAATATAGTTTATTTCTGTGACATTATTTAAATATAGAATGAGATAATTTAATAGAAGCTATATTTTATTTAATCTAAATAAATTATTTAATATATGTCTCTTCTGAGACGGTCTCACGAATCTTCATCTACGAGTCGGGTCAATCTTACCGATATTCACAATAAAAAGTAATACTCTTAGCATAAAAAGTAATATTTTTTCATGGATGACCCAAATAAAAATCTGTATAACAAAATACGACCCGTGAGACTATCTCATACAAGTTTTTGCAAAAAGATGATATCTTCCCATCATTTCCAAGCAACAATAGAAGATTAACAAAGAGAATATGACATGAAAAAGAACAAGAAAATAATTTTCATTTATTAAAGTCTAATGCAAAAGGTAAACCCATGATATTTTTTTTAGTTTGAAAAGAAAAATATTAATGTTTGTAAGCAGTAAAAAAATATTATTAATTAAATATAAAAATATTTGAAACAAATGACAGGTGGAAATAAATAAATTTATTTATTTAAAATTAAAGAATTTATCTATATTATTCTATATTATTTTATATTATATTATTAAGTGTGAGGCCCTTAAAATAACTATCTTTGAGGACACCAAAATATTTAATTTCATACTAAAAACCTTATCAATTCACTCTATATTTTAAATAAAAAAATAATCAAAACAAAATTTTTCTTTTAAATCGAACAATTTTTTTAAATAAAAAATAATTAATAATAATGATTAAAAATGGGTTTGGTAGGAAAATAAGAAAAAAGTTGAGAAAGGGAAAGGCATCAGATTCTGCTTCCTCCTACCGTACATAAATAGCAATGATCTTCGATCTTCGTTGACGCAGCGCATCATCCTCTCTCTCTCGATCCAAACTAGGTATACGAATTTTGTGGAATAAACCTGACATGGCGGAACAGCTGACGGACGATCAGATCTCGGAGTTTAAGGAAGCGTTCTCTCTGTTTGACAAGGATGGCGACGGTATGTGCCAGAAGATGGTCGCGTGTTCATCCACGTGTTGATGTGGATTTTGGCGTGTTTTTCCTGTTTTCGGTGTTTGTTTTTATAGATCTAATAAATTGTACGTGTTCAATGATTTCCAGCAGATATTGATGTGTTCTTCATTTGTGAACTTCTTTGTGGTTGGAGATTTTGGGCGAGATATTCAGATCTTACGCCGAGTCCATGCGCCTGTTGATGGAAATTTTGGATATATGCGTGCGTGAATAATTTATTTTTATTTTTTTGTGTTTGAGGGGGGATTAGCTGAAGGATTTGTTGGATTGTTAACGTTTCTTGGTTTTGGCTCTTTATATCAGTTAAATTGATGAGAAAGCAATGGTTTTGTTTGTTTGATGTTGTTGATCATGATTCATGCCTCCCTGTTCCAAATTCGGAATTTTGTTATTTATCGTCTTTATATCAGTGTTCTGCTGGTTTTCCTGTTTTGAATGATTTACCTCTCATATTGAATTGATTTATATGTGTTAAATATACTTGTTTTTGGTTATCCATTAGATTGGACTGTTTGAGGAAACCTTTGGATTTTTGACATCAAGTCCTTCTCAGTAGTGATTGTTACTTACTATGGGTAGAAAAGATTACTTATGCACTCTCCCATTTTGTATTCATGAATTATCGTTATGATTTCCATTTTTATTATATTGTGTTGGGATTTTGTGACAGGTTGTATCACTACCAAGGAGCTCGGGACTGTAATGCGCTCTCTGGGACAAAACCCCACAGAGGCTGAACTTCAGGACATGATCAATGAGGTCGATGCTGATGGAAATGGGACTATTGACTTCCCTGAGTTCCTTAACCTGATGGCCCGAAAGATGAAGGATACCGATTCTGAAGAGGAGCTCAAGGAAGCATTCCGGGTTTTTGACAAGGACCAGAATGGCTTCATTTCTGCCGCCGAACTTCGCCATGTCATGACAAATCTTGGGGAGAAGCTCACTGACGAGGAGGTTGACGAGATGATCCGTGAGGCTGATGTGGATGGCGATGGGCAGATTAACTATGAAGAGTTTGTCAAGATCATGATGGCCAAGTGAGATCTGAAAAACTTAAAACTAAAATTTTAGAAGTATAATTATCTGAAAAAGGAAACAGTCAGATAAGTTTGATGAGATTTGTGTCTGCTTTGCTTGCTCGCTTGTTTTCTTTTTGAATTGTTATTTAAATGTTGTTTTTTCTGTTTTTACTTGTTTTTCTTTAATTAGTGTTTGTATTGTTTGTGTCTTCAACATTTTCTTTCAACATTGACAAACTTAGAACAAATGCTAGAGCATTTACTTTTGCTTTAACCAGTCACTGATTTTGGTTGATGTTCAAATTCACGTTCTCTAATCTTTGTTGATCTTTGTTGCTTTTTATTAAAATAAAAAGGATAATTATATCTACCTCCCCATAGGTTTATCATAATTACAAAAAAAAACTTACAAGTACCCCAGAAAATATGAGTGTTTAAGAAATGAGATCAATTTAGTTTTATTTGTAATATATTTAAGTAAAAAGTTAACAAAAAAATTTAAAATAAAAGCAAACAACAAATAAAAAGTTCAAAGTATTAAATATATTTTGGTTTGATCTATTGATTATAGTTTTCAAATGCATCAATTAAAACAACCAAAATAGAAATTTAAATTTTGATTTAATTTATTTAATATTAATTTTTTGTACTTTTTAAGGTATATAAAAAACTATAGGGATGTAAGCTTGATACGAACCTTAGGGGAAGTGTAATTACAAAGTTAGTTGAATTTTTTGTAGTTGCGATAAACTTCATTAGAGGTATATGTGATGAACCCTTTATAAAATTTACTTTGGTTTTTACCTAGTTGTTACTGCTTCAGTGCTAAAGATAGTTTTGGGCCCTGGTTCATGATCGTCCCTCGACTCCATTTAAGCACCTACTCATAATGACTTTAGCCGAAGGAGCACCAAAATTTCAATGAAAAGTATGAAAATTCATTTCTGTTTAGGTATATCTTTTACCCCTTCAAGAGTACAAGTTTGCCTCACCTTGTTTCGTATCTTTTCTGAAATTCAAGCTATTTGGTGTGGTAAGCTCTCTGAGACCTCTATCATTGCGCGCTTTGCCTTCTACTGTCCCAATCTTCTCATTTCGTGGCTTACCTTTTAGACCCTGCTTCGATTTATTCTTCTTTGTAAAGAACTTGTGTACTTTAGCTTCGTGTTTTCGATATTATCCAATTTACTGCACGAACTTGTTTGTCCATCTAGCCAAATTAGTCCTAGGATATGCTATTCCCCAGACTAACAATTTGTTCTAGAATGCCACTTGTATAGTGGCGTAGACTGAGGTACTTCATCAAGACAATTCATGCGGCCATACTGGTTGTGCGGCATGTCAACAAACGACTGGCACTCTACTTCGTATTAGAAATTACATTGGTGATCTGAATTCTGAATCTCCGTTGGATTTCTACCCGTGTTCGTAGTTGGCTAGGCTGGTTCGTAGTTGGCTAGGCGGGTAATTGTCCATTCATATAGTGTCATTCATGATTGCAAAGTTTTGCTTTTGCTTTACATTAAGAGAGACCGTCTTAAAACTATATAAATTGATTCATCTCCACCAATAAAAAAGGAAAAAGAAAATGTTGGATGTTTAAAGAACAAAGACAGTATATGCATGCTCTTTCTTTCTTTGTTTTTTGTCACTTTTGTGTTGGTTTAGTGCAGCATCTTATCCTTTTGAAAATGTACTTGCGATCCTGCTTATTCTCCAAATCTTGTTATTTTCCATTCGTATATTTTCACTCCATTCAGACCATATTCTTTGTATCTTCGAACTCCTTGTACGATAGTACTAGCAAGAAATCTATACAAACCTTCACTCATTTTATACCCCCTTTTCCACCATATGGTATTTAGAAATTTCAATTCAAACTACTCATTAATGATCCACGGTAACCACAATTTTTTCTTCTGTTCATCGTATCATATCAAACTTTCATAAAATTTATTTTTTTAAAAAAAAGAAAATAAAGAATTTCTAGATGATATAATTGGAGAATAGCAATTCAATTGTCACGAGAATATTAATTTATTATTAAACTTGAACAAACTATGCATTTTACTGTGGGTCGCATTATTGGTTGATGGGCCGAGTTTTGGTGGGCCCGTTTGGTGTGTGTTTTGTAAAGACTTAAATCTTACGTTCGGGCTTATAATTGGGCCTTTGATGATTTCTCTGCCGTTTTCATTTATTGGTGTTTGGACTATAAGGATCCTCGCCGTAGAGTCAAAATAACACCACAGGAACATAAATTCTCTTGAGATGTGAAATATGCCTTTCGTGAATCTATATCTATATGTGTATATGTATGTGTGGCGTAATTTCAGAGGGGGGTTCCACAAATTAATTCACACTTGCTTTTTTCCGTCAAAATAAACGAATTTGATATTACAAATCTAAATGTTTGCAAAGCTAGCGACAGTAATAGCTGTCAGAAATGCAATAATCGGCTTATTGTTAGTTGTCCCATGTCGGTTGGATAAAATACCTGAGAATTGTATATATGATCTTGGACAATCCTCCCCCTTGAGCTAACTTTTGAGGTTGAGTTAGGCCCAAATTCCAATCTTTTTTAACACTTATCCATGTGTATGACTCACTCCACCGGAAAAGGTGGAGCAATGCTAATTTCTTTTTTTAAAAAAAATAAAAATTTCTCCCCATGTTTTAAAGAGTGGCACTGGCAAAGCTGGAAGCAATGCTAATTTTTATTTTATTTAAAAAAAAAATTTCAAATAACATCAGCCCGTGTTTTAAATTTTAAGCATAGTATATGGATGGTTTTATGTTGCATCATAATCCACCATTTGCTGATACCTCATGGTTCCATTCTTAACATCTCACCATCTTACAACTCAAATGCTCAACAAGAAGCAACTATTCAAGATCATTTCACACAACTCTGAGTAAAAAGCTGACCCCCCAAAAAATGTTGATTAATGCAGAAGGCGAAAGCATAGAATCGAAGCAAGAAGAGGGGAACACATCGAAGCAAGAAGAGGGGAACGCGAAGGAACTACTGACAGAAAGAAAGATGGTAGCAAGAAAAGCCGAAAGTGGGATAGGATTCACCAATGTTCTATCCTCTGAGACTCGGTCATCTTCTTCATAGTCACGGTTTTCTAATTTGTAAGAATCTTTACTGCTGAAAACCATGTATATTGTACTGAAAGAGAGCTGGGGCTTGTATATTTTCGGAATAAATACCGGCAATAAACGGCGCTGGTTTTTTTTAACTTCTAGAAAGCAAATCGATGTACTGCACACAAGGCGGGCATTAGTTTCGTTACATGTTTTATATCGACATCCTGATTGTTAAATCAACCTAAGCCAAAGCTGCACTCTGAAGGATTAGAATAACCTTTTGAGAGGTTTGTAAAGAACCACGGTCACATATTTGGACTGGAACCGATGAGTCAGACCAAGAGCAACAACATGTTGAGAGGACCATCCTCTCTCTACAAACAGGTGATTAAGAACAACATGCTGTGGTTTTGAAGAAGTAACGATTTCTTTACAGTTTCCTGATTCAAGAACAGTTGATTGGAGTTGCGGTGGAACCACCATGGGATCTTTGGCAAAATCTTCATCTACTAGGAAAGCTTGGCTGTAGCTGGAGTCTGGTGATGGAGGTGCCTCAAACTCTGTTACACTATCGAGGTTTTCTGGAACATAATCCTGGAGATACGAAAGGTTTCAAGTTTGATATGGAAGAGAACTGATCAAAGAACCACACAAATGCAGGCAAATTATTTGCATTCCCCCCCTTCCAAGATATATCATGTTGTTTGCTGGGATAAGATACAAATCGCTGATGTTCGTGAAGAAAGCAAATGAAATTAGTGTTTTGACCATTACAGAAGGAAAATGAAAAGTAACTATAAGGTGAATTTCCTAGATAAATTGGCCCACTGATGCAAGTCATCAATTAATGAACACACAAAGTTAATAGAAGGCATAATCGAATAAGCTCAAACGTTCACTCACATGGACATCGAGAAGATTACAGAGACAGTCGATCTCATCTGGTTCACTTGGGAGATCCGGGATATGTCTCATTTTGCCATCCACAATGAATCTGTAACGGTGTATGCCTGCTGGCAGGATCAAGAGGATGGAGTTATCCTTACCCGACTTTTGGAGTGTTTTCCTACATGGATCCACGACAAGTTTTAGAAGTCAAAGCCATCTTCTCAAAAGGGATCATAAGCCAAACAACGCAGTGCATCGTAATTCCTGATTATCATGATAATAAAATCCACAAACGAGCAAGCAGACAAACAAATTCAATGTGGCACGAATATGAAAATTACCTTGACCTCCAGTTGTCCCATGATCCTTCCACACAGACATTGTTACCACCAAGGCTCCAACTAATGATAATAGGAATTCCTTGTTCAGGGGTATGCTCCACAGCTCTCTGCGATCCATTCTGCTGCGATGGATTGGATGAGGGGCCATCATCCTCCGGAAGAGAAAGTACTGGAGTCTGTCAAGGAGAAAGAAAACATCGGGTGTGTGAACGGATCAGAAACCATCAAAACAAGTTTATTCGAAACCAAGGAGGTCAAAGCTTGAGCATCGAAGAGTACGACAATGATCTCCACGAAAACAAAAGTCAATCAGGAAAAAATATCTCCACCACACTGTAATATGGTAATGACAATCAAAAGTGCCAAAATAATTGAAGAAACAACCGAAAATACATAAAAATTCAGAAGGATGGGCAGATCAAGCCTAAAAATATGCACGAGGGAATGGATTCATCAATGAAATCAAGAAAAATCTTACTCCCAAGCTCTTACACACGCCAACAGATGTTAGCGCTGACTACGTGTTCTGATCAGAACTATCTTATTCTCTCAGAATGGATTCTTACAGCAGCAATCCGCCGGTAAATCATTACCAAGTAACATTTCCTACATATACAGGCAGATTGAGAACAAGAAAACGCACCTGAGAGGAACCTAAGAGAGGAAAACTTGTCTGCCAAAGATCACACGCTGGAGCGCTGCGCGTTATATCAGCGGAAGCCACAAGCTCGCTCGGCGTGTGGCTCGATATCTCCGACACCTCATTGCCGCCGCCACCACTTTCACTGCCTTCTCTGCCATTCGCATTCCCCATATTTCCACAAAAACAAGCAAAACAAGTACCAGCGTGTATCTATCAATCTATATACCCGTATACATAGAGCGAGAGAGCGGCGGCGCGTTAGTTTCGAAGGGAACGCCGGAGACCGTTCCAGGGAGAAGATGTCAACTTGGGGACAAAAAACTGCAGCGGATAGATATGCAAGGCGTGGGATGATCCTAGCCGTTGTATTTGGATAAGTGTTATATTACCGATGAATCCAGCCGTTGAATACTTCTAATACACAGCTAGGCTGCCGCGACGAGCGTTAATGTTCTATTACAGACGTGTTTGAAACTATAACTCCAAATATTTTATATTGTTTCATCTCATAGCTTTTGACATAACAAATAATTGGTTGAAATCTTATCCTTTTAATATATTTGTTATTCTTCATGTATAACATTGTCTTATGTATTCATCGATCTTTTTTAAAATCATTTCTCCATATGTTTTTTTTCTTCTCTCGTCTCGTACATTTTTTTTTTCGAGGTAAAACATATTTTTTAAAAACTAATTATTCATTTACGCTTCTAATGTCACGGCTCAGCCCACTTGTGATATTATCCGCTTTGGTTCGAGGGCCTCACGGCTTTAAAACGCGTCATATCGTACGGCGCCACTCAAACACTGGCTCTGATATCAAATATCACGGCCCAGCCCACTTTTGATATTGTCCGTTTTGGCCCGAGGGCCTCACGACTTTAAAACGCGTCACAATGGGTTGCTACACGCTCATTTAAATGCCCAGCATCTCTCCCATTGTTTAGCGATGTGGGATTTCGTCTAAGGACCTTCTCACCTCCCTTAGAGAATGCATCATATTAATTAGATGACTTTCAATACTAATTGTTTATTACTACTTCGCTTTGAAGCAATAAAATAATATTCAATCTAGAAAAAATGGGGATTGGAAAAATTAAGACGTACATTTGTTTTTTCATCATTTATCTTAGATAAGAATTCAAATCCACCTTGAATTTATTGTTCATATTTTGCCAAATCTCCTTGTGGGCTCATGAAATGAATCGAGGCAAAATAGATTGAGCAATATTTTATACATTTTTAGAATAAATAAATATATTTTTAATTATATTACATATATATTATATGACAGAGCTGACACATTTCTTTTAATAATAAAAACAAGGAATGAAATGGGTCGGTTTTTTAGCGAAAAATTGTAGAAACCGATTTCATCATTCAGAGCATATAAATCAATCATTGTAACATTAACATTCGGAACATATATATATATATAAATCAATCATTTACTGAAGAAAACTTTTAATCAAAACACAAATATATATTCCTACTACACATTAAATCAATATTCTCTAAGAATATTAGCAAATAATAGGTTTATTGTAAGACGATCTCACAAATTTTTATTCATGAAACGAGTCAACTCTGCTCATATTTACAATAAAAAGTATGCAAAAACTTGTGTGAGACGGTCTCACGGGTCGTATTTTGTGAGACGGATATCTTATTTGCATCATCCATCAAAAAATATTACTTTTTATGCTAAGAATATTACTTTTTATTGTAAATATCGATAGAGTTGACCCGTCTCACAGATAAAGATTCGTGAGACCGTCTCACAAGATACATACTCTAAAAAGTAATAGATTTTGACATTAAAAAAATATTTTTTCATGAGTGACCCTAATAAAAAATCTGTATCACAAAATTAAACCGTCTCACAAGAATTTTTGTGAAACATATCTTATATCGTATATCATAAATCAATATTCGTCAGAAATATCAACAAAATTTTATATTATTGATCGAAATTCTTCAAAAACATTGATAAATTTTATATATGATATCAATGTTGTTTAAGAATATAAATCTTTGATCTTATATCAGTATGTTCAGGATTATTCTGTAAAGAAGCTCCATCTGGAATGAGGTCTCTTTCCACTTCTTTTTCATTGCTATCACTATCTTTCGGTATTTCTTTAGCAGTATATTTGTTGGAATCATCAATGCCACGACAGCGAAGATTACAGCAATTAAACAAGGCTGGCTGGAAGCAAAAGATTTGAACCATAACAAGTTGGATTATTTTTACTGGTTTTTAGCCATCCTTAGTAGCCTCCATTTTGCTATCTACCTACCATGGCCAGCATCATGGTACAAGTACAGATCAGATGTTAAAGAAACAGATGAACAGTATTGATCATGTGTTAAGAAGTAAGGATATCCAGGAGTTCTTGAACTCTGCTAGAAAATATTTTCCAATTTCTGCAGCTGCAAGAGGGAGTTTCCTTTCTTTAATTTTCTTTCTTCACTTGTGTCAATAATCTTTGGAAAAGAAACAATACACGGAAACGTTAAAAACCAGATAACCACTCTTGTCAATTAATTTATCGTGTTTTCAGTTGATCATATGACCCCAAGGAAACTAGAAGTACCAGAACAAGAGTCAATTGAAAACTAAAATTTTAAGTAAGGAAAATAGGCAACTCCTAAACTGTTTATCACCAATCTTAAGTTTTAAAAGAATGACTGGTCGTCAGAAAACTAATACAACACAAAGTTCATCCACAGCACAAAACTTGATCATCTAATTAATAGCAACACCCCCGATAAGGGTTAGTAATGTCGGGTAAGCCTCGGGATTCGGGAATGATGTTTTTTTTCCATTTTGTCCCAAATGCTAATTTGTGGTTTCTCACCAACTTCCAGAACCATCTTCGATATACACAAAATTTTGGTAGTTCTGTTGGAAACAAGTTTTAAAATCCAGCTTGTCGTTGCTCCAACAGAAAAAATAACAATGCTGTCAGATGTCCTCTCAGCGGAGCTGCCAACTAGCTTGCTTTTGCAATCAGACCAACATTGTATCACTCTTTGATTGCCACAAAACGGCATTCAATAGCGTTGAGTCAATCTTTTTATCTTCCAAACTTGGCTCTTTTGAAATTGAGGGTGTTCACGCTAAAATTGTAGGAAAATAACAAGTCTGTTCTCCAAAAGATACGATGTCAGAAAATAAGAGTCATAACATCAAATCCTATGATGGGTGACAAAAAACGCCGACGCAAGAAAAATCGCCATCGACGACCCACAGATCCAAATGTTCAAGTTGCCTTTGTATTATATCCAACTTTGTTTCAGAAGACCAGTATAAAAATTTATTTTCTTTCCTAAATGACGTGGTTGAGTTGGCATGAACAAATCCTAAACTCAAGCCAAGGTGCATTGCATCAACGTCATCAAACTTGATTCTCTGATGCTCCAGTAATTTCTCGACCACATCTAACATAATGCTGCCATGAGTCACCGAGTCCTTTAATGACGCATCAAGCAGCGAAACAATCTTGTACACAAAATCGTCAGCCCAAATCTTCAAAGTCAAGGATGAGCTCCGGACATAAAGAAGTCCAGTGGTCTTACCAATAAAAACATCCTTTCCGCGGCCAAAAGAATCGTAAAATGAGTCACCGGTACGAGGAAGCGTATTTCCTTCGAGCACCCAGGTACTATAACCAAGATCCAAACTCTTTCTAGTCACATAAGCACTCACTAAAATCTCTTTGATAAGTTCGGCAGTTGAATCCTGAAATGTGATAGACTTGGCAAGGTTGATAACATCAGAATAGTGGCTTGCATCAATCACTGGATGACCCCTTCTTGCAAGATCTAGCAAGACATGAGACATTGGGCCAACGAATACATAATTTCGAACATTCAGCTTCTCAAAGTGGCAGAGCATATTCCTGATAACTGCCTCGTGTACTCTATATAGATTTACTAGTATAACAGAGTTATTTTTTTGAACAGATTGAAGGATAGGCCCAAGATTACGCGAATTATCCACAATTCTATTAGTAAGCACCTTTCTAAAGCAGAAATCATACCACTTTAGATCATTCAGAGGAAATAGCTTCGACATGCTAAAATCACTAGAATTTTCATCCACCAAGTAAGAATCTGGCCCCGCTGTTTTCCGATAATTGACACCTGTATCCCTATGAGAGATGCTCAGTGCTCTCTCATGAAGAAAATTTGTATAAATATTGAAGTACCCGTGAGACTGGATAAATTTAATGAACCAGGGAGTCCAAATTTTCTCTCCTAACTTTTTGTACCAGCCGGTTGTCACCTGATTCAGCAATAATAAAAATTAAGGCCATATAAATGAGCATGAAATTATATAGTGATTCATATAAAATGTTACCATTCCCTCCAAGAACGGTTTCATGTTTTTTGATTTATGTGTGTCATACCACAGGCGGAACTCTTTCCAAGGTCTTGGGAACAGAAGCTGGCCCCAAGTGCCAACCAACTGATACAAGAAAATACAAGTTCCATCATCCAATTGCATTTTGTTCCCATGTTTACCTGGGCAGAGCAACCATAATACATGTCAGGTAAAAACTAACCACCGCCCATACTACAAACATATTCACGGGAATCACTACAGAACTTGAAGGATTGAGCACGCAAAATGAGAGGTGAAGTAGGACAGATGACACCATAAGTATCATTAACTCCATTAATCATCTGATCTGCTTCTTAAAGAGGGTAACATACAATATAGAGCTTTGAAAGTTTTGACATGCATTTAACATGAAAAGAAATCCCAATAAGAGGATAAATATTTGGAATTTTGATCTAATCATAAAAGCTAAATCAGCTCCAGACTACGAATACTGTAGCATGAAACACACTGTTTTCATTTGCATACAGTTCTACTGGAGAAACAATATATCTAAGTTACAACAGTCTAAATTTGTTAAACTTTCTGACCACCTTAACTAGCAAAACTCAATTCACCAAGTTAATGTCCTAATAAGAAAGCACAGAGAAAATAAAAAGGGAAAGACATTACCTGGCACAAACCTAGGCCGCTGCAGAGATGCCCCGTAAATCGAAGGACTGAAATTGGAGGCATTGTAGTAATAATTCATAACCACGACCTTAAGAAACCTATCGCGAGAAATAAAAGAATTAAAAAATCATTATGGCTACTTCGATCCGATGCATAATGACAGCAAAATGACACAGAAACGTATTCGACGCGTGTGGTTAATCAAAATCAATAAGCAGGTCAGATAGAAACCTATAATAGAGTGGCGAAACCTCCAGATCATCTTCAACAACAAAGGCAAACTCGTGATCCGAGGTGGGCCACCAGGACTCAATCCATTGCGCTTGAAGCCCAGCATTTGCAGTTCGATAATGCACCAACTTCTCTCCAAAACTCCAATCAAACCCATCAACAAAATCGAGAATCTTCCTGGATAGACTCAATTTTTGGTCTAAATCCAAAGACCCATTAGAGGAATCTTGCCGAAAATGATCGACGAATATGTGTAGATGAACTTTATCGTTGATATCGTAGTGGGATTTTTGGAGAGAGGTGAGGCAGCGGGAGAGGGATGCCAGACGGTCGAAGGTTAGGACTTTGATGATGAAGGTGAAGTTCTGGTTCGGGTTCAGGTTTGGGCTTGGGTTTTGACGCAGCAGGGGCTGGATTCGGGGCTTGGAATTTGAGGGGGACAGAGAGAAGATGAATAACATCGAGAGGGAAACGAGGAGGAGCATGAGCAGTAGCGGTAGCGATTTGCGCTTGTGGGGAGCAGGCGCCATTGCAGCCAGCGAATCTACAAGTGAAAATGAATGCAAAGCAGAGGAGAAGAGGGCAAATATTAGGCATCAACTAAAAGTGCTGGGATGGAGAACACGTTTTACAGAACTTTTTTTCTCGGAAGTTGTTATTATTATTTTTCAACAATATTTTCGAAATAAATTAGAAATACTAAACTATATACTGTATTATACTATAATACTATTCTTATTGAAAAAATCGTAATTGTAAACTTATAAATTGAAGTTTTATAATTTGTCAATATTTAGTTTTACCTGATAACTTATATTTTTTTTATTTGTTGTCTTTTTCCGTAAAAAAACACTAAATTCATCAGATATTTTTTTATTTGATATTGACGATCTCCTACGTAACTCATGTAACGATAATAAAATATATATTACAATATTAAATAAATCTAAACAAAAACAAATGAGAAACTAAAGCAAAACGTCAACCAATATTTCAAAATCGAAGGAAAAAAAATTTCGTTCCACTTTATTTTTATTTAGATATATTTTATTTTGTATGATACGAGCTTTATTCTCGTCACATGAGACATGTACGAAATTATCAATTTCAAATAAGTACTATTTTCTGGATTTAGCAGTTTCGAACGAAAAAAATAATCAAGTTACAAGAAAAAACAAAAATATACATGTTAACTTATCATACTAAAATTGTTATTTCCCTACTAATGATTAAAGTTGGAGCATATAGAGTAACTGATTTTGTTGCCATTGTATAATTTTACAAGTATAAAAAAAATATCTCTCAAATTTAAAATTTTATATTTTTTACTTAACAAAAAAATCATAAAATTTTATTTTGGTAAATTTTTTCACCTATAACCATCACGACTCATACAAATTTCAAAACTTTAAAACTATCAAAATATTTCTGTATTTCCATCTATACTTTTGAAAAAAATTATTATAAAAAGACATAAATTATTTAAAAGCGACGAATACATTTATTTAAAACTAAAAAATTATTATCGCATGCTTAGAAGCCTTAAAATGAACATGTTTGATTATGTTGTTGAATAAATATATATATTCTGTATTGTAGATATTATGCTACTTATTTTATATATATATATATATATATATATATATAGAAACTAGCATTTCTATTACTGAGCAAAGGAATGATCTTCATTTACAACTGAAGTTAACCACTTAGGGAGATTATCTTCCACAACAAAAGACCTCTGCAAACTAAGAAAATGCTGAAGTATAAAATGGGATGCCAGATTTGATGAATGTGGAGAGAATTGGACCATATTTATGTGATGAAAGGTTCAGGAGCAAGATGCTTCCGGGAAGCAATTGCGCCTGCACCGCCGACAGAGAATCTGATTCCACAATCCAGCCCTGAGACATGCATCTGTTGGCTGCAACACACCCCCCTCAAAGATTGCATGAGCCTCGGCTAGATGTGGATCGAACTGGTCCGACAGATTCTTACCCAATGCAAACAAGACAATATCATATATCTCTCTCCCAACGATCCCCACCCCAAAGAAAGGCAAATCTTCTCGAACCGCGCGCTGCATCAACATTAACATTGGGGGTCTCCACCTGTGCAAAGTGGACACCCGGCCACTTGTTGGGAGCTTGCCAAATACTCCAAAGGATCGTAGCAAAACTATCCACCTCCACATTTCTTCCATTATTCACAACCCAGCTCTATCAAAATTCAAAAAGCCGCTTTGATATTCATGATAAGGGTATGATTTATATAATAATCTTCGTGAGAGATGTTTCTTTTAAGTAATTTGTATTTTTTTGTTTTTGTTCACTAAATTTGCAACCTTTTGATCTTGTTAATATAATTTTTGAGTTTCGAATGGTCTATCTACCCTTGAAATATCATTTTTTATATCAAAAAACATTGATTAGGTGAAAGCTAAAAACACATTTTTTTAATCGTAATTATCGAGTGGTTATGATGGAATGCATAGACTTGTTAATTTTGTTTGATTTGTTCGAATTTTTATTTTAAGCTGATTCAAAATAAATTGATTTCACTTCCGAATCCAAGAAATCCAATTTTTTTGCAACATTAGCTACATTCACCATTTAATTAGCAGTTTCCAACAAAAAAATAACATTATGATGGTAGATAGACCAAAATAGCTAAAATTCATTTGTTATTGCACCAAGATTAAAAATTTAAAAATTAGTATACCTAAACCTTTACAAGTTATTGGATCAAAAACTAGTTTCCCAATAATCATCTTTTTATCCATAGTTTTTTACTTATTCTTTATAGGCAAAAACTTATGTGAGATGGTCTCACGGGTCATATTTTATGAGAAGGATCTCTTATTTGGGTCATCCATAAAAAAATACGACTTTTTATGCTAAAAATATTACTTTTTATTGTGAATATCGGTAGGGTTGACTCGACTCACAGAAAAAAATTCGTGAGATCGTCTCACAAGAGACCTACTTTTCCTTGTTCCCTTGAACTTGTTTACTGTCTGCACTATTCATATTAATTTGTGTGATGGTAGATTCATTTTCATATATATGATAATTTGTAATTTTTTTGGGTACAGTAATTGTGGGATTTTTTAGACTTAATGAATAAAAATTAAGTAAGAAATACAAGACGAGAAGTCGCATGTATAATTAGGAGAGTGAAAAGTCCATGAAAGGAAGAATTCCAACGGCCCATGCCGTTGAAACACCAACTCATATGAATGAAAAATAAACATTCAGATTAATAACAACAATATTGAGAGAATCAAAAAGAAAATTGCAAAAACTAAAATATAATAACTAAATATAAATAATATATTTTAATTTCAGATTTAATTTACAATGTCCTTAGTACTTAATTAAAATATAATAACGAAATATAAACACTATATTTTAATTTCAGATTTAATTTACAATGTCGTTACGACTTGAAATTTCTGAAAATAATTACTAATAACTACATTCAACAAGTTACGAAATATATCTATTTCATTATAAGTAATTAAACCATTATTCAAATGTCCATCGTCCACTCGATTTATCGCTGAAGATTTTGATCGGAGTGTCGGACAAAGAAGAACAAAAGTGAATTATATAATAAGGAATAAATAATTTCTTTTCACTCTTCAAACGTGTGTTGTTGGTTAATGGTTGAGGGGTTTGGATAATAATTTGTTATTTTATTATGCAAAAAGTTGTGTGAGACGGTCTCACGGATCATATTTTGTGAGACGAATCTCTTATTTGGGTCATCCATAAAAAAATATTACTTTTTATGTTAAGAGTATTACTTTTTAATGTGAAAATCGATAGGGTTGACCCGTCTCACAGATAAAAATTCGTGAGACCGTCTCACAATAGACCTACTCATTTTATTAATAATAACTATGTGTAAACTTTTTAAAAAAACACCCTCATTATTATTTCACATTAAAATTTAATTAAGGGTCTCACCTTACCTCAATGCTATAAATATTGGGGTGGTCACCTGCGTCACAAATGAAGTTAGAGATGCTGGAGTTAACCGTGAAAACAAGAATATTTCAAGAGTAAAAATGAAAGAATCCCTTCGAAACTAAAACTATTTATAAAAATTTCAGGATAAATAATTTGTGGGCTTGCAAAAATGCCTACTTTGGTTCATATATGATCTTAATTATATTGGAAATACAATCCAATCTTAATATCTAACAATTGAATTAAGTAAATACAAATTGAGCTTAAATAACAAAATTGGGTCATCTTGTAGCATGAGTTCAACGGTGCACTTTTAATATTTATTACAGTATAATGGATCTAGAGAGGCGGCTGTTCCCGAGGTTGGTTTTTAATAGGATTTGTTGTGAAGTTAGACTTTGTTCGATTTCGTATGCAATTTTTAAAATCACCTGCAGTATCATTCATCCACTAATATTTTATCAATTGGTCACATTTTATATTTCTGTGTGAAGAATTCAATAAATTATAGTCAGAGTCGTTAAGGTATATAAGATAAATATTAATTTTATTAAGCAAATTTTAGTTACCATCTCATTGATAATATATACCAGCGGCCGAAGAACACACGTTAGATATGTGAAACTGAACTAGAAATTTGAGGAGATTGTTATTTTCATTTGGGTGAGGCATTGAAAAGAGACGGTGCTGTTTGATTTGGGTGGCATTTAGAATATGAAGTGGCAGAATATTTGAATTAAATTTTTTTAGTATATTTTGACATTTAAAAAAAATATAAAGTTAAGTTTGGATCGATAAATTTCAAATAAATGAATTTCAAGTAGTTTTAGATACGTAAAACCATAAAATTCAAAGGCAAAAGCTTGTGTGAGACTGTCTCAAGGGTCGTATTTTGTGAGAATGATCTCTTACTTGAGTCATCCATCAAAAATATTACTTTTTATACTAAGAGTATTATTTTTTATTCTGAATATCCGTAGGGTTGACCCGTCTCACAGATAAAGATTCGTGAGACCGTCTCTCAAAAGACATACTCAAATTCAAATTCATCACTTCCGTGTTTATATAATATTTCATGTTAATTACGATGGATTTCAAGTTTAATCAATCATTAAGATATTTATCAATTTAAATTGAAATAACAAGAGACAATGAAATATATATGAAATTAGTTGTTATTTTTGCAATTATAAAAAGATTTAGTCTAACATACAAAAAGTTATTTACTGTCGGCGTTTAACTTTAAAGATAAAAAAAATAGGACGACCGGTTGCTGACGTTGGACCAGTGAGCTACCTGCTATTGATTTTGAACATGTTCAACATTCCATGGCAGTCAAAAATTGTGGTTACAATCCATCGAGATTTTCGTCATACTCTCCAATATTATATTCGGAGTACGAGATTGATTTGGTTTTGAAATGCACACGAATGGGTTTGTTTCAGTTCTTTAAATTTCATTCTCGTTCTCGATCAACTTGATATCCGGGGGAGCTGAACTCAAACCAGTTAGTCGGAGATGGGGATTTGCTTCGGAAGCGCTGCGCAGATCGATGATTCAGATGCTGGGCACGGTTTTGGTATGAATTCTTAACTAAAATTGCGTGAGATTCTTCATTTCATTTTTCCACGTTGCTACTAGATCTGGTTTTCATAGCTATGCATGCGCAAATGGGAGCTAGTTTTGAGCCCAGAGCCGTACCTGTGTTGAACGAGGCCTGAAACGAAAATTGAAAAATGAGCCCTCTTGTTACAATAATAAATATAAACTTCAATTTGCAAATTACAAATATACTAATAAATATATCAAAACCAATATATTACATCAATAACAACTCAATAAATATTTAAAATAACTACATAAATACTACTTGTCTAGCTTTTTAGAGGCGAAAATATTTATCAAATCTGTGTGACGTAATTTTCAGACTATTTCTTTCTCAATCGACAATATAATTAGCCCATTTAATCTATCTTGCGACATTGTTGATCGAAGATAATTTTTGTAAAAACTACACTTTTAGTCTCTATAATTATAGAAATTACAAAATCAAAGAATTCTTTGACTCGAAATAACAAACTACAAAATCAAAGGACAAAGAAATCCCAAAAAACAATGAATTTCATCCTTCAACGGTCTACACATTCAAGCTTTATTCACAATTTATTTTATTTACTTAGACTATCTACTTATTAATTACACAAGTCGCGCATAAAATATATATAAAACTCGTAATTCAATTATAACTCATTAAAAAATTTAAATCATGTGATGTGTACTTTAGTTATATATTTAATTAACATGATCTCTAAACACATTACATGTGCTTATATTGCAAATAAATTTCATTTTCAGAAAGGATTTTTTGATAGATTAATCTATAAATATAAATGTATATTTATAAAGAAGATTTGAAATGGAAATAAAGCACAACTCATGAAGAAAATTACTTACCTTCAGACTTAAGAAAAGTAGATGAAGAAAATTACTTACCTTCAGACTTAAGAAAAGTAGGGGACCGTAAAATTTATTTGTTATATATATATATATATATATATATATATATATATATTGGCCCTTTGTTAGGCCGGGCTCTGAGGCAACCGCTTGGTTGGCCTCATAAAAGGTCCGGCTCTGTTTGAGCCATAAAGATTTTTTAGCTGATGCCCATTTAGAAGATGCCTATGCTGAGGCTAAGGCCTAAGAGCAGTGTTGCGGAAATATGATAATAAAAAAAACTTTTTCGATCCAAAAAATAACTGTACACCATTTTAATATTTTTCTCTAGGATCAAGGATAGCCGTAGCTCATGGCCATGCAAAACAGGGTCCAAAGGATACAATTTCGGGCAAGCTCAACTATGATTCTGCGGTATCAGTAAATAATCAACCCATATCCAGCAACCTGAAATCATTTACCCTCGATGATTTAAGAAATGCAACGAGAAACTTCTCCTCCGACTCTCTCATTGGAGAGGGAGGTTTTGGCCATGTGTTCAAAGGATGGATCCATGAGTACACTCTGGCTCCGAGCAAACCAGGAATCGGGATGGTTGTGGCTGTCAAAAAACTCAAGGCACAAAGTTTTCAAGGGCACAAGGAATGGCTTGTGAGTTTGTCGCGTTTCTTGGAAAATTATTGGTCAAGATATCATGCACTTTTTCCCTTCATTTAGGTGAAATGACCTTCTTGATGCTATCAAATTTGCAGACTGAGCTTAACTTTTTAGGGAAGCTTCACCATGAAAATCTGGTGAAGCTGATCGGGTACTGCTCGGAATCCAAGAACAGGCTTTTAGTTTATGAATTCATGCCGAAAGGAAGCTTGGAGAACCATTTGTTTAAAAGTGCATTTTTCCCCACATTTTCTTTCCTTTATGGGATTATTCATTTTCTCAAACAACTCCGAGCTAAAATTTGGATCCTTTGAAGACTAAATTTGTGCACGTTAATGCACTTTTTTGTCCAGGAGGGGTACAGCCAATGGCTTGGGCTGTGCGAATGCAGATTGCAGTTGACATTGCATTAGGATTGACCTTCTTGCATAGTTTAGACACCAATGTAATATACCGGGACTTGAAGCCCTCTAACATACTAATTGATTCGGTATGCGTTGGAACACTTGATTTACTTTGTATCAGCACCAATCCCCAATTTTCTGTTAAATAATGACATAAGGAATTTCATGCTTGCACTTTGCAGGAATTTCATGCAAAGCTTTCAGATTTTGGCCTTGCACGAAAGGGTCCCACTGGCGATGGAAGTCATGTTTCAACCAGAGTTGTCGGTACATTAGGCTATGCTGCACCAGAATATTTGGCTATAGGTTTTTCCATCATGTTCTTATACCATCTCACTGTGTTAAGTCAATCATTTGTGTTACATTAGACTGAACTTAGCCAAGATTTCCATGTTCGTTTAAATATCACAGGCCATTTGTCTCCCAGGAGTGATGTTTACAGTTTTGGGGTTGTTTTGCTAGAGCTGCTATCAGGTAAACGAGCACAGGGCGATGTAACCATTGGAGGTGCCTTGGTAGATTGGGCTAAGCCATTTATAGGTGATTCGAGGCAATTTTCAAGAGTCATGGATACAAGGTTAAGAGGTGAGTATTACAAAAAGAGTGCACAGGCTGCATCTTCCCTTGCATTACGGTGCCTAAATAATGACCCTCAGGATAGGCCTTCCATGGCTGAGGTTCTATTCGAGCTCCAACAAGTTAAAGCTATACAAAGATCACCATTAGGCACGATGGATCATCGAATTAAGGAGAGTTGAAAAAAAAAATGAACGCTCCTCGATTATTTTTTTTCATTTTTTCGATGTTCAGTACTGGTTTTGATGTTTCATTAGCAACTGGTGGTACTTTTTTGGTTGCAGAGGAAATATAGTTATGTAGCTTCAGAAAATTTCGTCTGTAATGCTCCAAACATTTAAAATAATATGCAAATTTAGCTTCCAAAAAAAAAAAAATCGCATCCTCAACTATTAGGCTCCGTTTTGCAATTGCTTTTGTGGTCTACAAGGAGTATACATTACAATCAGGACGTATTTGTTTCATATAAATCAAAGAATACCCCTAACCTGTTTCTTGAATGTCCTCGTCGGTTTTCCAAACTACATCCTCAAGACTGGTCGACAGATTTTTATAGAACTGCACAGGGAAAACACCAAATAAACAAAAACCCAGAAATTTTACGTGGACGGAGAAGGTGCTTTTTCAAGAAATTCGACAGCAAAACTGAGTGCACCTTGTGGAACTCCAAAGTATCTCCTTTTGCCTTTTTTACCTCAACCATGTGGAAAGAAGGGGCAACTTGAAATACCTAAGCACGATGCTTGTGTTATGAGCATAGAAATATCCGAAAGCCGGACTTGTATGAAATGCAACGTGAAGTGACTGAAAATACCTCAGTGGCGACATTAAGGTTGCCTTTTCTTCCAGATTTTATATTTTGAAGTCTCATCTGAGAGTCAGTAGAAAGAATGGGTTCAAAAAATTAGGGAGAAGATGAATGAAATTTCAAAAAACTTAAAACTGGAAGAGGTACCCAGGAAAATTGAGTGATACCTTATAATTCTTCTTGTGAACATCAAAGCCAAGAGGTTTAACAGCTTGTTCGATTTTCTTGATTATCTCATTGGCTGGACGTTTAGAAGTGAACCTCGTTTCCCTCATGAATTTCTGCACCATTGCCATGCCAGCAAAACATTATGTATGACGATTCTAGCTATCACATTGCATAATCTGCGGTGAGGAAACAAGAATACCGACCTGCTCTATATCAAATAGATTCTTAAGATTGAGACCTTTTGACATGGAAATTAACTCAAAGGCATTCATAGCAGCTGGTTGCTCCTCATTTTTCTCTTTTTCTAGATATTCCTGCAAATAAGAAACTCAATTATCAGTTTTTCCATTTTTGAATTTCTTGTTTGGCCGATGTGGTTTTTTTATAAGCTCACTTCAGAATTCTTCGAAAAAACTTCATCAACATCCAAATTCATATTTTCTGTCTCATCAAAAACTGATGCTTTGTAATCTTTCTTAAACCACTTATCTTCCAGAATTTCGGAGATAGTAATTCGCTGCAAAACAAGAGAACCATATAAATTAAACTTGCACAAATTCAATTTACTTGCATGTATTGAAATTTCATCGACCTTACTTTCTCAGGATTTGGTTCGAGAATCCGTGTGATTAATTTGATGGCACCACTGGAAAACCTGGGAGGGCAAGTGAAGTTTGCAGAAGATATCTGGATATGGTACGGTTGAAATGGTGAGAACTTTAGAGACAAGGGAAAAAGATGCAGAAGTAAAACAACACTCACTTTTGAATATAGTTTCGATAGATTACTATCGTTGAAAGGCAAGTAACCTGCAAGCAATACAAAAAGTATGACTCCACAAGACCACAAGTCTGCAGTTGCTCCATCATAGCCTCTATCATTGAGAACCTATGGAGATATTATCCCATTTATCAGAACATATCAGTAATCAGAGAGAAAAATAATGATTTGTTTCAATTTAAACCAAGATATGAGAGTTTTGCAAAAAAATTATTTTACCTCGGGAGCAACATAATTTGGAGTTCCGCATGTAGTGTGCAACAAACCATCATCCTGCCAAATTAATCATTTCGTGTATTTGAATCATGTTTCCATTATATGATGCAAATGTTCAGCGTAAAGTATAAAATAATGCCACAAGACTATGGTAGTAAGTGACAAAAATCATCCTCTAGAATCTGATATTCACCCTGATTTGCTGGGATAGAGCACTTAGTCCAAAATCGGAAACTTTGAGGTTTCCTGCAGTATCCAGTAGTAAGTTCTCCGGCTGCACCAGTTAGGGAAGAGTAAAATATAAGTTTGAATTTTCTCATCCAGGGTTTGAACGTAACTTATCCAGTTACAATATTGACAAAATATTCCAAGAGAAATGCTAAAAGGATATTCTAAAAGCAAAGTCACCTACCTTGAGGTCTCGGTGAAAGACTCCTCTACTATGGCAATAATCAACAGCATCAATGAGCTGCTGAAAATATCTTCTAGCTTCATCTTCTTGCATCTTGCCATGAGTTGCCTTCATCAATTACAAACACAATGTTTAGACAAGTTGAATAAATGTTTCTAATAAATTTTACTACCAAAACTGAATGGATTAAGTGAAAAATATCAAAATCCACTCAGTGCAATAATTGAAAACTCATGGTATAACCAAGGCACAGAATTTAGGTCACATGCTCGAGCGGCGGATAGTCCAAACTCTAAAAACTAGCCTATCAGATGGGAGAGCTCCTCAAAGTTGTAAGTCGTGGAGCCAAGATGAGATCGTTACACAGAAGCATGATTTTCTACCATATGGTTTCATAAGAAGGTTAAAATGCCAAGATATGTTTGTGTAGGAAGGGTTTCATCTTACAATTTTATCAAAGAGCTCCCCTCCTGTGACAAATTCCATGATAATGAATATCTTGGTCTTGCTCGCCATAACCTGAAGAAAGACAAGAATATCAAGCTAGCAGGCAACACTAGGAAAAGAATTAGTTCTCCAAATAACAAAGAATTTATGTCAGCTCAAAAGACAATAGACCTTCCCGAGGAGAGTTTCTCGTTAAGGCTATGCATTTCTTGCTAACTTTCATTATAAAAAACAAAAGACTCATGGATTGCAAATTTTCACTCAGAGTCAGAGATAGAGAGATGAGATTGACCTCATATAAACGAATAACGTTGGGATGTTTTATCAACTTCATCGTCGCTATCTCCCGTTTAATCTGCCAAATTTATGCATAAAGATTTGTTATCAAGCTAAAACATCAAGAAGAACTAAAAAGTCCCTCTGCTGGGCATTGGATGATTCAATAACCTGTTCAGTCATTTTGTGTTTGAGGACCAAATCCTTATTAATAATCTTTAGAGCCACGGATTGTCCAGTCTCGCAGTTCTTAGCGAGTTTCACTTTTGCAAAAGAACCCTGGCCGATTGTCTTTCCAATCTCATACTTACCAATTCTGCGCCCAACGTTGGATTGCTTCATTCTTGATTGATTTTCAATTGAATTTGCAAAAGCAGTACCTAGTTTCAGTTTTCTGCACAAGAAGTTCACTTTACTCACACCTTTGAAAATTTGAAATGCTATAAAGAGCTGCTCTCGCGATTCAATAAATTTTCATACCCATACATATTTGGTGCCGGTAAGCAATAGTACTCAGGGAGACAGGGAGTGATTCAATCAGCAGTTTCACATCAGAAAAATATTCAAACACCATGTAAGCTCACAACTTTTCAAACAAGACTCAAACAATCTACACCCACCTTCATAATTTACGCACACACTCCGAAACCAACAAA
The DNA here is from genome assembly GCF_025594145.1 of Primulina tabacum. NCBI lineage: Eukaryota > Viridiplantae > Streptophyta > Magnoliopsida > Lamiales > Gesneriaceae > Primulina > Primulina tabacum. The sequence goes on from NC_134550.1 coordinate 51,552,179, forward strand.
AACTAAGAAAAAGATTCCGAACAGGAAAGTTAGTGTGCAAAGAACAGTTCGCTTCCACAAAACCACTTACAAGAAAGTTGGATACTTGGAAGTAAAAATATCTTGAGATGGAGCGTGAGAATCGATCGATCGATCAATCAATCAAAGCCCCCAGTTTTGCATATAAAATATGACAAATGAATCGCACATGGGAATAATATTTTTCGCGGTTTCGATGAAATTTCCAGTGATGGTGATGGTTTCGTAGTTTTGTGGGAGGATGCATGTTCTTCACGTGCATTCATGGCCACAACTTGACACGGTTTCTACACGGGGTGGGCATGGGGCCGGGCGCACGGGCACGAAAATCTAGACCAAGAGGTGTACGACATGCACGGATAGTAAATTGATGTGCTATGATCAACAACATTTTTGGTTGGGACAATTGTTGTTGCTTGAACAAATCACGTGTACGTGAAGTTTATATTCAAATTTTATAAACCGACAAGGACGGAATCAGGAAAGATGAAATAGAATTTTAGTATAAATAGACAAATACAACTTTTTTGTAACCGACAAGAAAATCCATAAATAATCCAAACATAAGATTGAGGATTAGAAGAAGCGAATTTTGCAAGCCTATGAGCAAAGAATCATATGTTTAATTCCAAGAAAACTATTGCCAGAAGTAGTAATCCAAATTTGCTCTATCAATATGTCTTTAGACTACAAAATTCCGAAGGCGCGCTCATAGCTTGAACCACATGCAACGAATAAGAAAACACCCAAGCATGGGAAAGATCACATCGAATACATAACAAGCCATGGATAATTGCATATAATCACCTCCAAACACAGATATCGGATGACGAATTTGGGTAGCTGAAGCACCCATAATACGCGTTGAGAAACGTCTGTTCTGCTCATCAAACCCTACATCAACATCCAACTGAAACTGTCCCAAAGGAGGTGGCATCCATCGAGAAGAAGAAACCTCACCGAGAGATCCCGAATGATGTGAAGCCACTGTAAGAGCATTTTGATATTCCATGATCAAATTATAAGCCCAATCCACATGCAGCCAACGATAAATCGTGCTTCCGATGACAAAACTCACCCCACACAGCCCAAGCAATGCCATAAAACAACCCCACTCAACAAAGGGGAAACATTACTGATATTTCTTGGATGATTTCCAAAAAAGGTCGATCTCGACACAACCTAAGGAAGAACCCAAAATGGCTACCCTTCCACACATGTTGGGTAATTGGACAAAAGAATAGTAAGTGACAAGTAGATGCCATAGAGGAATGGCAAAGAATACACATACCAGCCGTGGGAACATGATGAAGAGCCATATTCATCTCCAAGGGGATGAAATTGAGAGCAGCTTTCCAAGTAAATTTTTTTACTTTCGGTGGAATGTGTAAATTCCACGATATATTCCACCAAGATCAGATAAGGTAGGAAGTGCTGTGAGGATGAGGGTCTAACAACCCCATTTCTAAACGGTATCCTGATTTCACAGAATTGTTACCTTTTTTCGCTCCCATTTCCAATATCTAGCGTCCTTTGAATCATTAAGGTGAAGATGTAGGTTCAAAATTTCTTCAATTTCAACACATCTTCATGTTAGTTTAAGTTATCCTCCAAGATGTCCTAGTAATGAAGCGAAAATGATGCAAATGTCTCGAGTACCATATGCATAAGCAGTGAGAAGTTTGATGTTAGCCATGATTTATACAAGACTAGACATTGCACAAGCAGTGGGAACAGTTTAGTCGGTATATGGCCAATCCTGAATGAGAGCAATGAGTACAGTTAAGGATCTTAGATACATTAAGACTGTCTTAAATGCTGGATTATGTTTTGGAGGATCATATTTTACACTCAAGGGTTATGTCGATTCATATTGTGCAAGTGATCTCGATAAGAGAAAATCTATTAATGATTATGTGTTTGTTCTTGCAGGGGAACAGTAATATGAGTTTTAAAATTGCAAAAAGTTATGATATAATTTACAACGGAGGTAGAAAATATGTTAGTTACTCAAGCTTGTAAGGAGACAATATGGATTAAAAGGTTATTGGAAGAGATCAGTCATAAATAAGAGAAAATTTCTTTGTTCTATGACAGTTAGAGTGCTTTACACATTGCAAGTGTAACACCCCAAAATTTATATACATATATTTTAATATATTTAATCTTAATACTAATCAAATGTTAATGGGCTTTAAATTAAAATTTTAAAGAAATGGACTAGGCCCATAAGTGAATTGAGAATTTTGATAAAAGCAAATAAATAATTAAAACTGATGGGAAAAAAAAACCAACTCTCGTCAAACCATGGCGTTGTCTTCCTTTGTAACATAGACATCGATAAAATGGGGCCAAGAATATTAAAAGTTGGCTGAATTTTAAACGTGGTGGTTGACTAACATTTCAGAAAACAGACGGACAATGAGCTCTATAAATAAAGCTCCCACTTTCATTTTGAAATCATCCATTTTTCGAGTTTTCTTTCATCTTATAAGCATTTGAGTGCTTAGTTCTATAATATTTGTGAGGTGTTTTGTTCTCCTATATTAAGAGAGTGTATTCTCTTTGGAAACACAGTGAGTGAGTTGTACACCACAAAATATTAAAGTGGAATTCTTTTCATCTTGCCCATGATTTTTTACCATAATAATTTTTAGGGATTTTTCACGTAAATCTCGGTGTCCAATTTATTCTTTATTTTCGGGTTTATTTTCTCAAATTACTGCGGGTGGGACCAACAAGTTGTATCAGAGCTTTGGTTTAATTTTTTTTAAAATTCTGAGCATGCTCTGTGGTTGCAGTCTAGACTGATCTTCCACATCATAAAAGATTTTTTGAGATTTTTTTATTAAAGCGGGATTATTTTGTTCAGTCTACTAAATTGTTGTAGACATAATGGCAGGCAGGTATGAGATAGAAAACTTCAACAGAAGCAATTTTATGTTGTGGAAAATAAAGATACAAGCAGTTTTAAGAAAGGAGAATTGATTGGCGGCTATTGGAGATAGACCGGTGGAAATTACGGACGATGAAAAGTGGAATGAGATGAATGAAAATATTGTTGCCAATTTACACTTGGCTATAGCAGACGAAGTACTGTCAAGTATCTCTGAGATAAAAACAGCCAAAGTTATCTGGGATACTCTGACAAAGATGTACGAGGTCAAGTCGCTACACAACATGATTTTCCTAAAGAGAATGCTTTATACTCTTCGGATGGTGGAATCCTCATTGATGACCGACCATATCAATGCACTAAATACTCTATTTGCCCAATTCACTTCCATGGGGCATAAAATAAGGGAAAATGAACGTGCGAGATCTTCTACTTCAAAGTATACCAGATTCATGTGATCAAATTATCATCAACATTATCAATAATATTCTTATTGACTTTCTAAGATTCGACAATGTCTTAACTGCGGTTCTCGGAGAAGAAAGTCGGCGCAAGAATAAGGAAGATAGGTTGGTAACATCGAAGCAGGCAGAGGCTTTGCCGATGATAAGAGGAAGATTTATGGAATGTGACTCCAGTGGGAGCCAAAGACGAGGTAGATCAAAGTCAAGAAGTAAGAAGAAAAATATTTACTGCTTTAAATGTGGCGGTAAAGGGCACTTCAAGAAAGAGTGTACGAGTATCGATAAAATTTCTCAAGGAAATGTGGCAAGTACTTCAGGCAGTGATGAAATATTATTCAGCGAATCAATAACAGTTGCAGAAGGCAGACACAAATTTTGTGACACATGGATTATGGATTCAGGAGCGATGTGGCACATGACGCCTCGGAGAGAATGGTTTGATCATTATGAACCAGTCTCAGAAGGATCTATATTAATGGGAAATGATCATGCCTTGGAAATCGCTGGGGTCGATACTATCAAAATTAAAATATTTGATAGCATCATTCGCACCATATAGGAGGTAAGACATATGAAAGGACTGACGAAGAATCTTTTGTCCTTAGAGCAATTGGATGACATCGGGTGCAAAACACGGATCGAGAACGGGATCATGGAAATTGTGAAGGGTGCGCTTGTGGTTATGAAGGCAGAAAAAATTGCTGCAAATCTTTATGTACTTTTGGGAGAAACACACACAGAGGTAGAACTAGCTGTTGTGGCATAGAAAGCTTGAGCATATGTCATAACGAGAGTTTAAAATTCTCTCAGAACGGAAGCTGCTGCCGGGACTTACAAAAGTGTCACTACCCTTTTGTGAGCAATGTGTTACCAGTAAACAATACAGATTAAAGTTTGGCACTTCTACTGCCAGGAGCAAAAGCATATTGGAGCTGATTCATTCGGATGTTTGGCAAGCACCGGTTATATCCCTAGGAGGAGCGAGATACTTTGTCTTGTTCATTGATGATTTCTCTAGGAGATGTTGGGTGTATCCAATCAGGAAGAAATCAGATGTTTTCCAAGTCTTCAAAGATTTCAAAGTGCGGGTTGAACTTGATTCTGAAAAGAAAATCATGTGTTTGAGGACTGACAATGGAGGAGAATATACAAGTGCCGGGTTTGATGTATATTGTCAACATGAAGGCATCAAAAGACAATTCACGATGGCTTACACACGTCAACAGAATGGAGTGGCAGAGCGGATGAACAGAACCTTGTTGGACAGAACAAGAGCTATGTTGAGGACTGTGGTTCTAGACAAGACATTTTGGGCGGACGCAGTGAAAACCTTTTGTTATATTATCAATCGTTCTCCTTCAGTGGCGATTGACCTGAAGACTCCAATGGAGATGTGGACCGGGAAGCCGACAGATTATTCTCATTTGTATACATTTGGAAGTCATGTGTACGTTCTGTACAATGAGCAAGAAAGATCGAAGTTGGATTCGAAATCCAGAAAATGTATCTTTTTAGGATATTCTGATGGAGTAAAGGGGTTTCGCTTGTGGAATCCTACTGTTCACAAGTTTGTCATCAGCAGTGATGTTATCTTCGAGGAAGATAAAGTAAAGGGAGACAAAGACAAACTGAATTCAGAAACTACTATATTTCAGGTGGAGAATAAGACAGACGAATGACAAATTTCTTGTGAAGCAGTACAAGAGCACGAAGAACAAGAACAAAAACATGTTAAGTCTGAGATTTCCAATGTGAGGCAGTCAACTCGAGACAGAAGACCACCAGGTTGGCTTTCAGATTATGTCACTGAAAGAAATATTGCATATTGTCTATTATCAAAGGATGGTGAGCCATCAAGTTTCCACGAGGCTACTCAAAGCTCGGATGTATCTTTGTGGATGATAGCAATGCAAGAAGAGTTAGAAGCATTAGACAAGAATAAAACTTTGGATCTTGTTACACTATCACGAGGAAGGAAATCCATTGGAAACATATGAGTCTATAAGATTAAGTGTGATGACAGTAACCAAGTGGAGCGGTATCGTGCTAGTTTGATGGTAAAGGATATGCTCAGAAAGAATGCATTGACTTCAATGAGATATTTTCACATGTGGTTCGGCTTACAACAGTCAGAGTAGTGTTGGCATTATGTGAGATGTTTGACCTACATCTAGAACAGCTAGATGTGAAAACAACATTTCTTCATGGAGCTCTTGAAGAAGAAATCTATATGCTCCAGCAAGAAAGTTTTGCGGAAAAAGGCAAAGATAACTTGGTTTGCAGGTTGAACAAATCTCTGTACGGTCTCAAACAGGCGCCGAGGTGTTGGTACAAGATATTTGATTCCTATATCAAGAGCCTTGGATACAACAGATTGAGTGTAGACCCTTGTACATATTTCAAGAGTTCTGGTGATAATTATATCATTTTGCTGTTGTATGTGGACGACATGTTCGTATCAGGCCTCAACAAAGATCGGGTCCATGGATTGAAGGCATAGTTGGCTAGAGAATTTGATATGAAGGATTTGAGACCATCAAACAAGATTCTAGGGATGCAAGTTCACCGAGACAGAAGTAACAGAAAAATTATTTGAAGAAAGTCTTGCAACGCTTCAATATGCAAGATAGTAAGCCAATTTCGACCCCTCTTCCTAATAACTTCAAGTTATCCTCTGAGATGTGTCCTAGTAGTGATGCAGAGATGATGGAGATGTCTCGAGTACCATATGCATCAGCAGTGGGACCAGACATTGATCAAGCAGTGGGAGCAGTTATTCGGTATATGGTGAATCCTGGACGAGAGCATTGGAGTACTGTTAAGAGGATTCATAGATACATTAAGGGTACCTCGAATGCTGCATTATGTTATGGATGATCAGATTTTACACTCAGGGGCTATGTCGATTCAGATTATGCAGGTGATTCTAATAAAAAAAATCTATTACTGGTTATGTGTTTACACTTGCAGGAGGAGCTGTAAGCTAGGTTTCAAAACTACAACCAGTTGTGGCGTTATCTACAACAGAGGCAGAATACATGGCAGCTACTCAAACTTGCAAGGAGACAATATGTATTAAAAGATTATTGGAGGATATCAGACACAAACAAGAGAATGTTTCTTTGTTTTGTGACAGTCAGAGTGCCTTGCACATTGCAAGAAATCTAGCCTTTCATTCCAGGACGAAACACATTGGAGTTTAATTTCACTTTGTGCAGGAAGTAGTAGAAGAAAGAAGTTTGGTATGCTGAAGAGCCATACAAAAGATAACATAGCTGATTTTCTGACCAAGTCAGTGAACACTGATAAGTTTGAGTGGTGTAGATCCTTAAGTGGTCTAGCAGAAACGTAAGCAGCATTGAATTTCAAGATTGAAAGGATGTGTGAAGATGTGTTTGATTCTCAATCAAATCTCCAAGTGGGAGAAATGTCAGCAAAATGGGGCCAAGAATATTAAAAGTTCTCTGAATTTTAAACGTGGTGGTTGACTAACATTTCAGAAGACGGAAGACGTGTTTTACGCGTATAAAACGCGTCTTTACACGGGCAAGAGGCTCTATAAATAGAGTTCCTCCTTTTATTTTGAAATCATCCATTCTTCGAGTTTTCTCTCATCTTATAAGTATCTGAGTGCTTAGTTCTATAATATTCGTGAGGTGTTTTGTTCTCCTGTATTAAGAGAGTGTGTTCTATTTGAAAACACAGTGAGTGAGTTGTACACCACAAAATATTATAGTGGAATTCTTTTCATCTTGTCCGTAGTTTTTTACCCTAATAATTTTTATGGGTTTTTCACGTAAATCTCGGTGTCCAATTTATTCTTTATTTTCGGGTTTATTATCTCAAATTACCGTGCATGAGACCAACAAGAGATAGTAGGGTTTAGGGACGAAATTTACATTTATCACATTCTCATCTAATTTCTATTGTTTTAAGGTAAGTACAATTACTCTTTTGATTTGTTATGATATTTTCGAAATTTGATGTGTATGTAGACAAGTATTTTAGAGAGGATAACAAGTGAATTTGAGAATTTTAAGATTTGGTGATCATGAAATATAATTTATTATTGTTGGTTTGATGATCATGGGAACTTAGTTGCTAGGGTTATGGAAGGAGTTCTGATGTAATTTGGCAACTATGTATGATTTTTTAAGTATAAAGGTTATTTAATTCATGGTTAAGACTTAGCTAATGTCATGCACAATTGTCGATTCAATTAAATTGTAACATGAATATTTAGTGCTAATTTAAATTCAGTATGTGGTTTTCTTTAGAATTCGACTAAATATATATAGTAAAAATGGTCCAAATTCAAGCTTTGTCATTATTTACATTCTTTTATAAAGCGATTTATGGTGTTTTGAGCTGAAAGGGTTTGAGTCCAATTAGGTATTAAATATTATATTAAAACTCAATAATATATTCTTAACATTATGAGGCTTGGCTAGAATACTTCGGTCATCTGGTTTTCCAATATCTAAGATATCATGTTATAAAGATTTAAACAGTAAGAGATAATTTTGTATGAACTTTAGATATAGAACAATGACTTAGGACTACTTTCTAATTTAAATTAATTTGGTTTATAGATTTTGATATTGCTCAAGATTCCTGATTTTAGTATTCAAACTTAGGCTAAAGATCACATGTGCGTACACTCTTATTCCGACATTGTTTCACAAAAGTTCCACAATAATAGATTTGGATACATATTATTGTTATTGGTGCTTTATTGTGTCCTTACATGTTGAAATTCTGTATTTTGTATGTTCTGAGGATATTCTGGATGATATGTATGTCATGTGAGTCACCTCTTGGTTCATGCGGGTCAAAGTGCTGCATGTGGGTATGCATGTGCGCCACATCTTGTTTTCCTATGGTCAAAGTGCTATATGACGGGGTCTCTTTTGTGGACGCTATTCTATTATATATGTCATGTGAGCCACCTCTTGGTTCCTGCGGGTCAAAGTGTTGCATATGGGGAAACACGTGAGCCACTTCTTGTTTCCCTATGGTCAAAGTGATGCATTATAAAAATTGTTTATCTGGATTCTGTTATTATGTTCAGTAATCATTATGTCTTCCTATCTGCATGTGTATTTATTACTTATTAGTGTGAAAGCTTTGGTTGTTATCCTTGAGATCGAATTAGTGGCTGGATACATAAGTATACTGAATAATTTTGTTTTCAGGTAATAATCTGAATGAGGAAGACGAATATATAGAAGAGATCATTGAAGATGATGACGACATAAAAGATGTTTCGTAGAGTTTGGAGACTTGAGTTCTTTCATTTGAGTTCTTTTAGACTTCAGATTATTTCCTTTCAAATATTTTGGCTAGTCCTTTGGAAGACTAATTTATTTACTTATTAATCTGATTGAGAGATTGACTAATAGTTTCCTTTTAATAAACAAATTATGATTCTTTATAAATTTTAGGCCTTGTGTTGATCATATGAGTTATCGGTACTTTAAATAAGTCTTGACCTTGACCAATATTGTTTGTGTTTGGGTGTGCAAATCTAGGCCTTACAACAAGAAACCCAAATTTCATGTTATGACTAAATACATTAGAATTCAATTTCACTTTGTTAGAGAAGTAGTATTGCAAGGAAGTGTGGATATGCAGAATATCCATACAAAGGACAACATAGATGATATTATGACCAAGCTAGTAAAGATTGATAAGTTTCATTGATGTAGATCTTCAAGTATCCTAGTTGAAACGTAAGCAGCATGAAATGACAAGATGAAAGGATATGTGGAGATATGTTTGATTCTCAATCAAATCTTTAAGTGAAAAAAGTAAGCAATTGAGGAGGTGTCAGATAAATTGGTCGTTAGCCACTTCACACCTCGGAATGCGTGTTCTTATAGAGGTAAACGCTCTTTCACATCTTCTTAACCCGAAATGGATGGGGAGAGGAAATGTTCCTTTTTTGAGGGTACTCCCGGAAACAGATCCAGTGGAGATGGGGTAGTGCCTGTAGCTCAGAGGATTAGAGCACGTGGCTACGAACCACGGTGTCGGGGGTTCGAATCCATCCTCGCCCACAACCGTCCCGAAAGGGAAGTATCTTTTCCAGATGAAATATGTGAATGCATTTATGAATAAGCTGAATAAAGAAAAACCTGCATGCAATTTCAGTGTTCACATAGGAAAATACATCTATAAATATATGTATCTTTCGACGTTTCAAGTATTTCGTTCTCAATTCTAAAGTTTCTCTCTTCTCTTTGGTACTTCTATAATATTGTGAAGTATTTTGTTAACATGTGTTAAGAAAAGTACGTGTTTTTTTAGAAAATTTAGTGAGATGTTGTAACCTGAAAAATATTATATTGAAAATATTTACATCTTTCCCTTGATTTTTACCACAACAATTTTTAAGAATTTTGGCGTAAATCTCGTTGTCCAATTTTATTGTTTATTTTTCATATTTATAATTCAAAATTCCACACTTGAGACCAACACTCACTGTCCAATACTCAAACCAAAGTTTCTCTACAAGTCGATCACAAAATTGGGCCTAAACCCAAGTTCTATTTGGTCCAGTCAAATCTCTACATTTAGGGCCAAAAAAATATATTTGGGGCCAACATTTATCAATTTCCATCGAAAAGATAAAGGCACATTCAATGTGTGTCATCATGGCTTCCGAGAACTTAATTCAGGTTCTTCTCTTTGATGCAACAGTGGTGTAGCTCTTGCAAGTGAGATTTGAATGCAAGATCGAGCCATAGGTGAAAGGATCCTTCGTCTTTCTTCCATTTTACAATCTATTAATATACTCTAACTTTATCTATAGAATATATATTTAAATTTTTATACACAATACCATTATTTCAAAATTATATTTTCCTGCGATTTTTATATTTGAGTTGTTTTTGTTTGTTTTTTTTTTTTATGCTTTAAGATTAATAGAATAGTTACTACTTTAAAATGATCTCTCACTGAATAGATAATGATATAGGTAAATAAAAAAATAGGGCAAATTTCATTTACCGTAAAATGTCAAAAAACATAAAATACTCTATATAAAACTTAAAGATTTTTTCGATTTTTTTTAAAAAAAACAATTCATATACATTTGCCTAATTTGTGAGTGGTTTTACTTTTGATTTTATAAACACAAGGTTGTAAATATTATTAATTTCATATAAGAAGTTGCGTGTATTTTTTAGTTTTCACGAGTAGGGATGGCAATGGGCCGGGGCAGGGGCATGTTTGTCATCCCCATCCCCACCCCCATACCCGTCCCAATCCCCGCTTTTCGGGTTCGGGCCGAAACTTCGGGGATCAACTTCTCATCCCCGCCCCCATCCCCGTTTCAAAAATATTAATATGGCAAGACGATAACGAATTCGGAGATTTTCTCAAACCAAAATTTATTATTATCTATTATTATTAGAGATAATATTAATATTAATATCAATATCAGTATTAATAATAATAAGATTATTAATATTTTTAAAAATTATAATATTATTATATTATTAATATTAATAATACTATTATATTATTGATATTATTTTCAGGGCGAGTTCGGGAATTTCGGTGATGATGATAGTAATCTCATACCAGTCCCGAATTACATCGGGGATTTTTTTAAATCCCCGAACCCGAACCCGAAAAAATCGGGGATCCTCATCCCCGTTTCGGGCTTTTCCCGTGGAGCCCCAAACCCGTGGGAAAAGTTGCCATCCCTATTCACGAGGGAGCAAAATTCAAACTAAGAATTTTTAACTAAAAACATATTAATTATTACTTCTGGAGAATTATGTTAGATCCAGAAGAAATTGTACTGTCATCTCTCTTCAAGTATCAGAAGTTGAGTAGGTCTCTTATGAGACGGTCTCACGAATCTTTATATGTGAGACGAGTCAACCCTATCGATATTCACAATAAAAAGAAATACTCTTAGCATAAAAAGTAATATTTTTTCATGGATGACCGAAATAAGAGACTCGTCTCAAAAAATACGACCCACGAGACAGTCTCACATAAGTTTTTGACTCAAAAGTTACTTGTCTATATGTACACCAACAACAAGCGGTTAGTGATAAAAATATCTCAAAACTAATTGTCCCAGCTGGCTGTGACTTAGCTGGCTGTGACTTAATTAATTACATATACATTTCATACTAAACTCACTTAAAATTGTAGAATTTGAATTTTGATTTCAATACTTGGGCGCTTTTTATATAACTTTTAGCAAAACGAACTTAAAAAAACGTATCATTCGATTTTTAGTGATAGAGATATATCTCGGATTGTTCTATTTGGTGAGTATTCTCGCTCTAAAAATTGTTTGGTATATATTAAGCACCTCCCAAAATCTAGATCTCTAATATTCTTCAAATTATACATAATGTATTATGAATAGCTCTCTTATGGGATAGTTTCACATATCTTTATTCGGGAGACGGATCAGATATGTCAATATTTACAATAAAAAAGTAATATTTTTGACATAAAAATAATATTTTTTCATTAATACATAAGTGTTGTTCAAATAGATTTCATAATAAGTTAATAAATAAATCCATATATATTATATATACCAAAAATTACACCAATTCAACATGGATGAAATGATAAACTATGCATAATATAATAATGATAAATCAATGTCCTTGGATAAGATAATGAAGTATAACATTACTATTTTTGTATAATTTGATCCAAGCATTGAACAAATCAATGATGAATAATCAATCAATGTCTTATACTCTACATTTATTTTGTTCGTTTTAGTAAAAGGACAAAAATATCTCTTCTCTCATTCAATTAAAATTATTAGATCTAATTGAATCAACACCCCCGTAAAATATTAAAAATAAAAAAAACAACATATGTACAACTAATAACATTTTAGACCTCGTGTTTTTAAAAATCAGACATAAAATCACTTATCAGATGAGGTAAATGTGCCTGATTTTTTGTAATACAAGGGTGAAATACGTTTGATTTTTGAGAAATGAATTATATATTAACTAGTTAATATTTGTTAAGGGGTTTAATTTTATGCTTTTTAGACGGATCATTTTATACTACACTTGATATGATTTTATACAAAAAAAAAAACTAATATTTTTACTCCAATTCAGAACATTAATCGATGTTATTGAGGATTCCATGATATTTTATTTGAATTCTAAACGTCAATTGACGTTTTTGTATAAAACATTACAAAATGTAGCATTGACAGAGTCATTTTAAAAGTTTTAAAATTGTGATTGATGCCATTAATCCAAATTATTATAACATCTATTTTAGTAAATTATAAAAAAATAATTTGTTAATCATAATTAATAATCAAGATATTTAGAAAGCAATTAATCATGATATTATTTTTTAAACACAACTTGCTATATTTAAAGGATGACAACATGTCGGATTTGATCAAACCCGAGACTCGGTTCGACAACCATTGGCCATGCCCGACCCATTAACATGGCAGGTTTAAATCTGAGTTGGATTTCGTAGACTCGCCAAATTTATTTATTTATTTTTTCAAATACAAAATAAAAACTTTTAAAATTAATTAATCACTAAAATATTTTCAAAATTTATAATAATAATAATATTTAGGAAGAAAAAATATTATCACAAATTAAAATTTATCAATTTTTATTTTTTCAATTAATATTTGATAAAAAAATGTATAATTATATGTTTTTATATTAAATATATTTATTTCAATATCAAAGTATTATAAAATAAAATTATGAATAAAATATTTATTATTAAATATAAGAAAAATTATATATATATATATATGTATGTATATGTATGTATATGGATCGGGTCCGGGGCGGCTTGGGACCTGTTTAGCGGGTCAAAACCCACCTCGTCGGTGCAAGTTTAATACGAAATTTGGTTCATTGTTATCCTTATTATATATTCACATATTAATTATATAATAATTTGATGTATAAAATGCACTCTTGTTTTTTAAACCACGATTAATGGTGTGTGGTGGTTTTGGTGCCGAAAGTTGATGGTCAATATTACATGCACGGAAGCGTGTGCTTTCCACCATATATTCATTCTCTTTAATATGGTCTTTATTTAACCTTTTTTTTCCGAAAAAATAAGTCAAAAAAGGTGGATATCTATATGCATACACGAAGAATGAGCTCCACTCGCAATCATGGCATCAAATGTGAGTTTTTCAGTCTACCATTCTCAAATAATGATCTTGTAAATGGAGAGTATGTCTCTTGTGAGACGGTCTCACAAATCTTTATCCGTGAGACGGATCAATCATACTGATATTCACAATAAAAAGTAATACTCTTAGCATAAAAAGTAATACTTTTTACATGGATGACCCAAATAAGATATATGTATTACAAAATATGACCTGTGAGAGCGTCTCACATAAGTTTTTGCGGTGAATAGATTTTTCATTCGCCTAAAAATAAAATATAATAAAATTAAAACTCGAAAATGAATTTAAAAATTATATCAATCATTCAATATATTTAAAATCAAATTTCATATTAAAATTATATGTATATATATATATATTTATGACATGAGAATATGTATTTATTGGGTAAATCTCTCGTAATTAATGTAGTAGTATGCAAAACACATTAGTCAAGTAAATCATATTAGAAAAATCATGTGTGACATGTTTGTTCGAGAAGGTGTTAGAGTACTGTTGGTAGAATAAATCGAACACATGATCATTAGTTCAGTATTCACCAACTTCACGTCTTTTTTTACACGTTTCTTGAGCTAGCTAACTAGCGCGGCTTCCCTTTGGCACATGCTGCCACCCACATTCTGTCGACACCCAGAAAGGCAGTCGTTCTTTCAGACATCCTCAAAACGTAAAAATTAAATATCAACTTTCTATAATTAAAATGAATTTACATTTAAAAATATAAATAAAAAGACATGATTCGTTCAGACACTGGAGAACATGCTATGTTCATGGCCCACATCACATTGACTGTGAGCTTTAAATTATTCCGAGGGAGGAACATGCGGAGGCTGACAAAGAGTGTGACGAAAAATCCAATATTGTTTCACGAGTACTCTCCAAACCATATTAACATTTACTGTCAATGTAGCATGAGGTATTACCCCCGGTTTGGTCGATGCAATCATATGGGTGGTGTTTCAACTCTTCGTTCGAGTTCGAGTTCGAGTTCGAGTTCCAAGATTGTAAAGGAGACACAATTATTTTTTACGTGAATCCATATATTGTGTTACATAAAAAGAAAAAAAAAACGACATCGGGCTTCTAGCTTAACTGATCTCATCTGCTGCCCCTTCTTCTTATACCGGGGTTCGAATCCCCCTATCTTATTGTTACAAAAAAAAAAAAAAGAGAAATAAAAACGATGTATATACGGTTTTACGTAAATCCGTCGCTAATTTTATTTGCAACGGTTTTTCAATAACCGTGCTACAACGGATAAAAACCATTGTCTTTGAGCGCACCCTTTAACCGCAGGAGCTTTAACAACAGTTTTAAGAAACCCACTACAACGGTGAAAAACCGTTGTCGTTGGCCTTTTTATTTATTTATTTATTTTTAGTGCATAGACTTCTACGTGAAGCGGAAATGACTTTTGGCTATAGATAGTACAGTAGGATTTGGGTCTTCCTTAAACAGAATAATTATTTTTGGTTCCAAGTTGGACTTCCGAATTAATTTGATTTTTAATAAATAAGAAATTAGATTGCATAAATAAATTTAATAAATAATAAATTAGATTGCATAAATAAATATAGTTCTCATCAATCCAAGTGTACCTACCACGCATAAAATACACGCAAAACCCACCACCCCTATATTTCACATTACTTTTTCTGCTCCGCATAAAATTAACTAATGGGTATTGTTGAATGATAGTTGTTTCCATGTTTGTATCACTCACGTGCATATATATGTATATATACATACATTTGTGTGTGTGTATATATAAAACTCCAACCCCGCTGTCTCTTGAATCATACCGCACCCCCTCAACCAAAACAAAAGGAAAAAGAAAAAGTGGGGGGTTTTTTGTATGGATTCGTCAGTTCTTGTTTCTTGTTTCGTGATACTGAATTTATTTCTCATGACAATCCCAGCTTCGGGTGGCAAGTCCAGGCATTTCCGCTGGGAGGTTGAGTATATGCATTGGTCTCCAGACGGTCTAGAAGGTGTGGTCATGGGGATCAACGGGCAGTTCCCGGGCCCCACCATTCGGGCCCTGGCCGGGGACACCATTCACGTGGAGCTCACGAACAAGCTCCCGACAGAAGGAGTAGTCATCCACTGGCATGGAATCAGACAGGTTTTTTTTATTTGTTTTTTTTATAGCACTGATCTCTTGCTGTTTCGGGCCTAAATTTAAGTATTTCAATCTAAAAAGGCCATGGAAATAAAATTTAATTTATTTGTTATAATTTGAATTTGGAGAGTGTCGATGTCTGGTCTAAATTTTCCTTGTATTTGGCATGATGGGAATCATGTGATTGCTGTGCATCCAAAATTTTGTTCGAGATTTTCCCATTTTAATTAATATTTTCCATCTTTATTGGGTTTTTTTTATTTGAAATTATATCAGATTGGAACACCGTGGGCGGATGGCACCGCATCGATCTCGCAATGTGCCATCAATCCTGGAGAAAAATTTGCATACAGATTCAAGGTTGACAAGGTAATATCAATAGCACGTACGTTGTGAGACGGTCTCGTCAATTTTATTCATATTTATAATATAAAACGATGTTTTTAGTAATAAAAATTAATATTTTTCTTGAATAACTCAAATAAGAGATTGTTTCGTATGAGTTGTTGTGATTTTTTTTTCAAAATATTATATCTAAATCTCTCTCTTTGTATGCGCTCCTTTTTTTAGTGTTTGATATCTATAATCTTATACTATGTATTAAAGTTGATGTCTGGCTTTTAAAAATCTCTAAAATACTCGTTTTCTTATTATAACAATACCGTAAACACTCGTCTTTATCCAATGGAATCACCTCAACCGCATTTAATGGTTCTCTTGTGATCTTTATCTTTTGGATGTTTTTTAATTTTTCAAATTTTAATTTCTACTTTTAAACAAGAGTACTTTTATATACAAACACGCATGCCGAGTGACACTAGCTAATATTAATTAAACTTTGGCAAAAACGTGTGTGAGACGGTCTCACGAATCGTATTCTGTGAGACGGATATCTTATCTGGGTCATCCATGAAAAAATATTACTTTTTGGCAAAAACTTGTGTGAGACGGTCTCACAGGTCGTAGTTTGTGAGACAGATATCTTATTTGGGTCATCCATGAAAAAAAAAAAATATTACTTTTTATTGTGAATATCGATCGGTAAGGTTGACCCGTCTCACAGATAAAAATTCGTGAGACCGTCTCGCAAGAGACCTACTCTTACTTTTTATACTAAGAGTATTATTTTTATCGTGAATATCGGTAGGGTTGATACGTCTCACAGATAAAGATTCGTGAGACCATCTCACAAGAGACCTACTCTTTTTTGTACGAAGTTAGTTTTACGCGAGGATTCCACCACCAACGCATCCTCGCAGCCACGAACATCCACTTTCTTCTGATGTTAAAATATTTACATTTTCCCTGAGAATAAATTATCCTAATTAATTGAAGACTTGTAGTCTATCTGGTAGACGAAGTATCATATTCGAGACTCAATATAACAATCTCCTCATTATATATATCTCGTTTGGCGGATAATATATATTCTAAGCTATAGTTGATATTACAATCATGGTGACATATATTATTTTATATTTTTATAGGCGGGCACATACTTTTACCATGGGCACTATGGAATGCAGAGATCGGCAGGGTTGTATGGTTCTTTGATAGTGGATGTGAGGGAAGGAGACAAGGAACCATTTGAATATGATGACGAATTCAACATTTTACTAAGTGATTGGTGGCACAAGGGATCCCATGAACAAGAGGTTGATCTCTCCTCCA
The DNA here is from genome assembly GCF_025594145.1 of Primulina tabacum. Lineage (NCBI taxonomy): Eukaryota > Viridiplantae > Streptophyta > Magnoliopsida > Lamiales > Gesneriaceae > Primulina > Primulina tabacum. Next base: position 51,569,533 of record NC_134550.1, read on the forward strand.
ATCCCTTCCGTTGGATTGGTGAGCCTCAGGTAAATTTAATTTTAAATTAGAATGTTCAGCACACGTGGCGCGTGTGAAATGACGCATGTTAATTCGTATTTTGTTTTTTTATTATTTATGATTCTAAACTAAATTGAAAAAAGAAAGTATATATATATATATATATGTATATATACACGTTATAAGAAAATTGAGACATTGGCACGAGATGAACTATACTCAATGACTTGTGCCGGTCTATTCAATTGCCATCTTTGTTCTAGATTACCATTACAGAGGTAAACGACTGGTCAATAACTTGCAAAGATTAGAATAAATAAAGAACGTGCCTTTGTAGTTGTATTCTATTCTGATTTCTTGGTAGTAGCGTCGAAATATTCTAAACAAGGCTGGTTTAAAGACAATTAATTAGTTGGGATTTTCAAATTTCGAGTATGATTTTCAAATTTGAGTATTACCCTTTGTACATGAATGTGTATATTCAAATCTTGACTTAGTGATAAGGTGAGAATCCAAGATTTATTTGGTTTTGAGTTCAAATATCACTAACGAGGTAGTTTAGGTTAGGATATATATAAAAAAAAAAAAGCAAAATTTGTGTGGGACGGTCTCACAGGTCGTATTTTTTTAGACGAATATCTTATTTGGGTCATCCATAAAAAATATTACTTTTTATGCTAAGATTATTACTTTTTATTGTGAATATGCAGGGTTGACCCGTCTCACATATAAAGATTTGTGACACCGTCTCACAAGAGACATACTCTTAAAAAAATATGTATCTTTATTTTCACAAAAATTCTTGTGAGACGGTCTCACAGATCAATTTCGTGGGTCGAATCTTTTGTTTGAGTAATAAATGAAAAAATATTACTTTTTATGCTAAGATTATTATTTTTTATTGTGAATATCGGTAGGGTTGACTCGTCTCACAGATAAAGATTCTTGAGACCGTCTACTCTTTTGATTTTTTACAAGCCAAAATTATTGATACCGAATGATTAAAATTTTAACCTCAGACCTTGCTAATCAATGGGAGAGGGCAGTACAATTGCTCCCTGGCAGGGCAACTTAGCCATAGCCCAACAAGCCAGTGCAAGCTAAGAGGCGACGAACAGTACGCACCGCGACTCCTCCATGTGCAACCCCGCAAGACCTACAGGCTCAGGATAGCTAGCTCCACTGCATTGGCGTCTCTCAACTTAGCAATCGGGGTAACATTCACTTTAATATTTCAAGCTCTTTCTGAATTCAAATTAATTTAAATACTCTTTAATCATTCCATGATACATTTTAGTATGAGTTGGATTTAAATAGCCTCAAAATCTACTTTACAATTATTTTTATAAAATATATTAATTTTCGCAAATAAATGGGGGTATTGATGTATATGTTCCCAATGCCATAGAATCACAAAATGATGGTGGTCGAGGCCGACGGAAACTACGTCCACCCCTTCGCCGTCGACAACATCGATGTATACTCAGGCGAGAGCTACTCAGTCCTTTTCACCACCGATCAAGACCCTTCCAACAACTACTGGATCTCAGTTTCTGTACGAGGAAGAGAACCCAAAACTCCTCAAGGTCTAACAATACTAAACTACCGTCCTACTTCCGCTTCGAAGCTGCCGATATCCCCACCTCCAGCCGCCCCAGCATGGAACGATTTCAAATACAGCGTGACTCTGAGCAAACAACTCTTCGCCTTAAAGGGCACCCCTAAGCCACCCGCAAGACTGGACAGGCGAATCTTGCTGCTAAATACGCAGAATTTCATCGACGGGTACACGAAATGGGCTATCAACAATGTCTCATTAGTCCTGCCCGCCACACCTTATTTAGGTTCCATCAGATACGGTCTAACCAACGCATTCGACCAAAAGTCTCCCCCGGATGATTTCGGTCGCGAGTACGATATCGTGAAGCCAGCAGGAAACCAGAATTCTAGCTATGGGAACGGAGTGTACACGCTGAGGTTCAACACGACGGTGGATGTTATACTTCAGAATGCGAACGCGTTAAAGGCTAATGTCAGCGAGATACACCCGTGGCATCTGCATGGGCATGATTTCTGGGTTCTTGGGTATGGGGAAGGCAAGTTCACAGATAAAGACGAGGAGAGATTCAACCTGGAGAATCCTCCATTGAAGAACACCGCCGTGATTTTCCCTTATGGGTGGACTGCGCTAAGATTTGTGGCGGATAACCCCGGGGTGTGGGCATTCCATTGTCACATCGAGCCGCATTTGCATATGGGAATGGGGGTTATTTTCGCAGAAGGTGTTCGTCGGATCAACAAGATTCCTGACGAGGCTCTGGGCTGTGGTTTGACAGGGAAAGTGTTGATGAAGAAGAATGGTGGCATTTGAAGTTAATTCCCTAATGGCTCCATGGATTTATGTATTGATGATATGATTTTGGCTCAAAATGTATATGTTCTTCTGACCAACACATTTACGAAACTTGGGCTAGATTTGGTTTCATTTCTATTATTATAATTTTTTTTAATGAAAATGGAATCCGCGGACGTTACACAAAATCTAAATAAATTTAAAGAATAATGTTTGTTTATACACAAATATTGAGTGCAAAAGTGTTAAAAATTCTTATATATTTACCAAAATAACATAATCACTTTTAAATAATCAAAATCAATATGTGATCAGTTTCTGGATTTGAATTAAATTAAGCAGAAACAAAATTATGGGGTATAAAAAACTGAATTTTTTAAATGTTAAAAATGAAGAATCGTATTTTTTTTAAAGGTTGCACACACTAAAGACTTGAGAAGTTTATGATAGTTAGAGCTTTAAACTAATTAATCTATTATTAAAATGTTATTTATAAAACGTAAAATTCATAATTATTAGGCCATAATATTTATGAATGATTTTTAACCAAATTTAAACCAACACTATGGGTTTTTTTTAAAATTAGATTATAGTATTTTTGAAAAACTTTTATCAAAATATCTTGAGAATTATCAAATTATTGTAAAAATAAAATGAAAATAATTTTCCATTCCCCCCGTCAATACAAGAGGCGGAGAAGTGGAAATTAAGAATTCATTCCCCTCTCTTGTACATGCTGGTGAGTAGGGATGTAATCGAGTCGAGCCGAGCCGAACTCTTAAATGTTTGAGCTTGATTCGTTTATAATCGAGCCGAGCTCGAGCTTTATTTAACGAATATATGCATGGCTCACGAGCTTATTCAAGTCTTTATCGAGCCTAAACAAGCTTAATAAAAATGAATTATACATTTAAATTTTCATTAAATTAATTAAAAATTAAATTATATATTTAAAGAAAAATATATTATTCTTATTAAAATTTGTAAATTTATTATAATAAATAAATTTAATAGATTTTTCTATATATTTCATAAATAATATCCAAAATCAATAAATCAAATATCAAAACTATTATTTTTTCATCTAAAAGATTACTTATGACCTTACCAACGAACATGTTCACGAGCTAACGAGCCGAATACTGTAAAGCTTGAGTTTGGTTTGTTTATCTTAACGAGCTTCATTAAACGAGCTCAAACGAGCTTTTATCGAATCGAGTTTCGAATAGCTCACAAACGGTTTGGTTCGTTTACATCCCTACTGGTGAGTGGTGATTTGCAATACATAATGATTTATATATTAGGCACACGCACATATATATAATAATTTAATATATGTATGCATAAATAATATAATAATTTATATATTTCATGATATATAAATACATGTGTATTTATAAATAGGTATTTGAAAATAAAATAATTTCAATAATATGTTAATATAAAAGAAAAAATATATATATCTTTTTATAAAGATGAGTTCAGATTCGAGCGGATGAACACTATTCATTTTCAAGTATGAATTTAAATTTTAATTTATTCAACAACAAAAAATTTAAATTCAATCACTAAAGCAAAACTAAAATTTAATCTATTAAATTTATTTAAATTCTATATAATACGAGCATAAAATATTTAATATAAAAAATTATTTGAGCAACCAATGCGTTTTTCATTAATTAAAATGATTTTACGAATTTAATATTTTCCATTAAAATCTGGAAATTTGTTGATCCTTTACTATACATTTTTTTTTTTTTTTTGGAACCTATAATTAGGTCCATGCGTTTGAAGATATCATTAATCTAAAGCTCAACGGAGGATTCCTATTCCAGTTTGGTAAATGTATCAAGTATGGAGCCATCGTCTCTTAGAAGTATGACATGTCAGTTTAATCCGATGTTAGGATCATAAAAAGATAATTTATAGTTATCTCGATCATTATTATTCTCATTATTAGTGTCTCCTCATGTCTATAAAAATAATACGAAATTATTTGAATATATCTATAGATGATCTCGATTGTTACGATAATATGAAATCAAACTAAACAAAAGTAGATCTGGATCGTGAGACTTGAAAGATAAGGAGCTATCGACCCAATCATTTCCGATCATATAAAAGAATGAAGTAATTGTCACCATATATACTTAATGCTCTAATAATATTTAAATTATAAAATTATGGTATGTACCTCAATAACTAAAAGTTATGGGTGACTTGCTTAATCGCGATCAAATTAACATCTCGTTTATCATCGAATCTATCGATGACAAAAAAAATTTAAGAATAATTTGTAGGAAAAATATTTTGAGTTGCTTGTAATTTAACAAAACAATCACATATTTATTGTTTATTTTTATGATTTTTTCAAATTTTAATTGAAAATATTAAATTTATAAAGTCATTTTAATTAATGTAAACACAATGATTGCTCATTTAATTTTTTATATTAAATATTTTATGTTCATGTTTTATAGAATTTAAACAAATTTAATAGATCGAATTTTCACTTTTCTTTAATGATTGAATTTGAATTTAATTTTTTTAATAAACTAGATTTTGAATTCATGTTTGAAAATGAATAATTTTCATTAGCTCGAATTTGAACTATTTATATAACAAAATATGTTTGATTTTTTTTTTATGTCAACTTACTATTGATTTTTTTTTTATTTTCAAATATTTATTTATAAATACACATAAGTAATTGTATGTTATGACATATATATACTAGGATCGGGTTAGAGGTTAGAGTATAATTTATAGATGAATTAATAACTTTTTTAAAATTTTTCTTCTAAACCCTGTCAAACAATGGGGCTGGTCTTGATGGTGTTAAGTATCAAGATAATATTTCTCAACTTCTTAAGAAATGATCGGACCACAAATTGTACGGAACGATCCGATGAATCTTATGACTGGTTTATAAGCTCAAATAAGGCAATTCAAATAAGATAAATAAATGTAGTAAGAAAATAACACAAGTGATATTTATAGATGTTCGGATACTCAAGCTCTTACGTCACCAATTTTTCCACTTATAAAAAGATTTCATATAGAAGACTTTGGTTTTACAACCCACTTCGACCTTAGAACTTATCCACTGTCTAAATTGAAACTCATAATAACTTCTTATAATGGTTGAGACACACGGTCTAACAACCAATAGAAATAAAATGATGAATCATTCAACTCAAAGTGTCGAGAGATTGCCTAAACGATCTTGGTAAGAAACGATCGAGTTGTTTGACAGAAACACTTGAAGATTCTTGATCATTTGAATAAGTATTCTTTGGAGTACAACTGATGAACATTGAATAAATATCAAAGTGATAAGTGTTACGAAGACATGTTGTTGACATCCATTTATTGTTTTATCGTACATTTAATTTAATGAGTAGATAGATATATACAAAATATGATAGAAACGATAATTGACAACATAAAATACCTAGCTATGCTCGTAGACTTTTGTGGAAAACTTATGATCTTCCGACATCCTGTTTGTTGAGTATGGTTAATCTACAAACGTTTATGAAAAGCAGGCAAGATTATTGTAAGTTATGTTGGCTCGACTGTTTATAGATTTTTTTGTATACAATTAACACTTGAGTAATTTTCCACATACTAATGCGCAAGAGACAATCAAGTATTTTAGTATTGTGAGACCGGTTGAAAATGATTTTACTGAAATAGGTTGAATACCTGTAACAATGAACAAACGATAGCTTGATCTATTACATTCAGTTACTCTTGGTCATTACCAAAACTAAGAGGTTTAACAATATAAATTATTATATTATATATTATTTATACATACACACATTAAATTTTTACATATATGTGCCTAACATATATTTTCAGTCAATCTCCCGCCTCTACAATTAAAAATACATTTTTTGCTACCCCCGCTATCACAATGTTTTTAACTTTAAATTAATTTTTTTAATAATAATTTGATATAAATCGTGTTAAACCCCGATATTTCGATAAAAAAAATTCAAAAGTAAGTAATTTAATTAAAAAAAACCCAAACATTATGCTTTACTGGGGATCACAGCCATTTTGAGCAGCATTCCGAGCCAGTCTAATATAGAAATGCGATTTTAGGTTTTGAGAGAAGAAAAAAAAACACCTGTTTTACGAACCAAAGTCGTTGATTACAATTTGTGGACCCAGTTTACCCAACAGCGCAGACAAACCTCACTGCCGACCTCTCGACGCTTGCCATTTTCTGAATAAGATAAAAAAAACAAAAACAAAAAATCCCCATCTCTATCGATTAGTTCCCACTAATTCTCTATATTCACTTTCGATTCTTGATTTTGCGAGGAAACACATAAATGTGAATAGATTTTTCGTTTATCGTTCGTTATGTGTTTGTCTTGATGCTAATCGGTTGTTTGACGGTCTCCCATTTGATTTGATGACACACGGAAGATAAAAGGAGAAGAAATGGAGCTGAAGAGTAACTTTTTACCGGAATTTAAAGTCCAGCAGCCGAAATTAACGTGCTTGATATCGAGCAACAAACGCGATTCCACCCCTGTTATCGACATGTTTACTAGGTATTTATTTATTATTTTATACTTCACTTTACCTGGGTTTCAAATTTCATTTTTTCATGGAAGAAAATTCGAAACCGTTGGTCTCGCTCTTTCGTTTGGAGGAAGTTTTCAATAAGTTAGGAGGATTGCCTGAGTCGCGATGAACTACTTAAATGTTGGCTGGTCTTTGAAATATTCAGTAACTCAAAATCATCCTTGTTAGTTTCATGGATTTGAATCTGTGGGTAAGAAACCATAAAAAAAAACCTGTTTGAGATCGCGAGACAGAATATAACTTTCAGTGATTGATGGAATTCAGCAATGATTTGTAATCATTTGCTTAAAGCCATCTTACTATTATGATTGGAGTGATGGAAAAACATTTCTAGCCGTTTATTTGGAATATTCTGCAAGTGAATATTTATCGTGCCATGAGAAGATGTTGGGAGAATCGGACAAGAGTGTGCTTGCTTCATCGTCCATTTCGTTTCACCCAGTTTCCTGTTCTATGCCACCAATATGTAACTGATAATCAAAGTGATCTATTTCATGGAATCAGTAAATTGCTCGGGCTTTCCTTTTGCCAATTTATATTCGAATAAAATCTACCAGAATGTTACCTAGGAAAACGGTTATCAAAGTTGTTATAACCCAAAGGCCAGATACACAAGCGGTCCAGCCAAGATCAAGGAAACAAATTAATCAGAGATACACGCATAAAAGATTCAGGAAGCATGTGGCAAATAGGGTTGCTTAATTCATTTTCTGGTTTCTAGATTTTTGTTGATTGCATTTTTGAAATAAAGATTCCATCTGGATAACATAAAGGAGATATGATTGATTTCGTTTGTTTTTCTTTTTGAAAGTTTAAAGCCTGTATTTAATCACATTCAAAGGAAATGAAAAGGCAAGCTTTAACTCTCATTTTACTGCTGCATATTGCACGAGATCACGAGGTTCTTTCTCGACGAGCCTCTGCATACATGAGCCACACCATAGCGAGAAAAGGAAGGAAATCCAACAAACACAATACACACGGATTTACACGATCTCCCCGTATCCCGACCCGTAACGAGATCCTACGCATGGTCACATAACATCGTTGTATCAGCTGAGCCAGCCTTTATGGGAGACTTGAAGGCTATTTCGCAAAATTTGGAGGCCTTCATGAAAATATATAAGGAAGACAAGGAAACTTCAGACCGCCACATGCTTGATCTCACCACCTGCTTTGTAGAATTCATCATGCTTCGTTCTGATCGCAAAGGCAGCAATCATAAACACCACGATGACCACAATAAGACTGATCGCTTCAGTTCTGAATTGGGAGCCACATCCTTTCATCTGGAAGGGGCGACGCTCAATTATGGTTTTTAAAGCTTGATTGGACATGCCCAATTTGTCGTGGGCCGATTTTAAAGCCTACTGGCTCCTCCTCTTTGGGACTTCTTTTCAAGACGACGTTGAGTGAATTGCCCAAATTAAGGCAGACTGGATCTGTTGATGACTTGCAGCGCCACTTCGAACAACCCGTGGCCCACGTGAGTTCTCTTACAAGCAAACAGGAAGTCCAGAACTTCATTAGCGGGCTCCAGGAGATTATCGCAATTGACGTGTAGGTACAGCGCCCCCTTGATCTCACCATGGCCATGCACTTAGCACGGCTTTATGAGCGCCACAATGGCCCTCGTTTGCAGGGTGCTGTCGGAAAGTCCAGAGTCCATACCGATTCCAATCATTAAGCGTTTGACAAAGGTAGAAAATACCTGCCGGGTGCGAGAGCTACGTCAGAGCTATGTTTGAATTCCTCGTTATGCTTTTTGGACGAATGCACCGTCCATGTTTCAAGCCTTGATGAACTCACTCTTCCTGGAATTCTTAGGCAAGTTTGTTCTAGTATTTTTCGATGACATCCTTATTTTTTCCCAATCTTGGGAGGACCACCTTCTTCACCTCCGTATGGTGTTTCCATTCTCCGAGATCAACAGCTCTTCCTCAAGAAATCGAAGTTCTCTTTCCTCTGACTAACGGTTGCCTATCTTGGTCATCAAGTCTCTCGGGAGGGAGTTGCGATTGATAATGACAAAATTGCAGCAATCACCAAATGGCCTCAACCGACCTCAGCCGTGCACTCCGTGGCTTTCTTGAGCTCACGGGCAATTACCGTAAGTTTGTGAAAAACTATGGCATTATCGCAGCCCTGCTCGCTGATATGCTGCGCAAAAATTCTTTCGTTTGGTCAGCCGCCGCCTTGGAAGTCTTGCAAAGCTTAAGCTGGCGCTTACTACTACACCAGTGTTTGCTCTTCTGGATTTTTCGATTCTTTTTGTGTTCGAATGTGATGCTTACGTATTGGGTTGGGGGTTGTTCTTCAACAGTATGACCTCTCCATTGCATTTTTTTACCGCTAGCTTACTTTACAACATGAGAAGTTACCTGCCTATGAGAGTGAACTTATTGGTCTCGCAAAGGTAATCCATCATTGGCATTCATATTTCTGTGGAAATTCTTTTGTCATTCAGACCGATCATTACAATTTAAATTTTTGTTGGAGCAGCGTATTCTAACCTCACCTCAATAATATTGGATTAGCAAACTGTTGGGGTATGATTTTCAGGTGGAATATAGGCCGGGAAAGTTGACTTATAACCCCCACAGCGTATGCAATATCCGATCTGGTATGAGCAAGATAGATAAGCTTATCAACCAGTCTTTGATACCTCTCTTTGTCAACCACGGGTCCATCATTGTCATCACCAAGTTTGTGGTTAGTATCAATTGGTGTAGGGGCTGGTTTGCAAGCTAACATTCCAGTTTCAAACAGTAGGTCCGTGATATACTTTTGTTGTGAGATAAAGATCCTTTTCTTGGAATGAGCTACTTCTATTCCAAGAAAATACTTCAATCTCCCAAGTTCTTTCGTCTCAAACTCTTCTGCCAAACAACTCCTCAAAGCTTGCTTTTCATCTTCATTGTTTCCAGTCACGACTATATTTTTTTTTTGATAAGAAACTTACTTATATTAATTTGAAATAGTTTTTCAGTTACATGAAGTGGACTAGTGGTCCACTAATAGGAAATTATAAAACTCAAAATTAGCAATACACATAAGTCCAATCCCTTAAAAGATCTAGTGTTGATAAACTCTGAAAATCTTTATTAATTCCAATCCAGCTGACTATCTTGAATTTGATCTTCTCCCAACACTCTTCCTGCACTGTCTTCCACATCTTCAAAGATTCTTCTATTTCTTTCTAGCCAGATGCCCCAGCATATGCCATGGATCACCACCCTCCAAAAAACTCTTCCTCTTTTACCAACCCATTGTCCGAGATCCGTATTGAACAAATCAGCGGTTGTCTTCGGTACGACCCAAACGAATTTCAGCTCATTCAACGCCCTTGACCACAATTCAATTGCAAGCTTACAGTGAATCAGCAAATGATCCTGCGTTTCCATCTCATTACGACACAACACACACCAATTGGGAGAAATAGCACAGTTAGGCCATCGCTTTTGCATCAACTCTGATGTAGGTAACTTACCAAGAATTGCCGTCCAAGAAAAAATTTTAATCTTTGAAGGAATCGGTGTCTTCCAAATGATTTTGTTAAATTCGAAGTTTTGGACACCATTATTCGCTGAGAAGAATGAATGGAAAAACGACTTGACTGTGAACTTCCCCGACGGATCCCCCTCCCACACTCTAAAATCATCTACCCCTTCGACAAGCCTAACCATTTCTAAGATACCTAACAACGAAGACAAGTGAACAACCTCCTCCTCTCGGAGAAGCCGACGAAAATGCAAATCCCAGGAGTAATCATTTGACACATTGTCGAAAGCAAAGAAATAAGATATTGGCAAGTTACGAGCCGAGCTAATACGAAACAAAGAAGGGAACAAATCCCGGAAAGCTACGTCCCCCCCACCAAATATCCTCCCAAAACCTGATTTTAGTCCCCCCCTCTAACCACTAATCTCAATAGTCGGTGATAAGTCGGGTAAGTGCTTGAGATAAATTTCCACAGACCGCTAAACGTCACATTCATCGCCAACCCCGCATCCCAACCATTTTCTTGTAACCCATATTTGCTCCTTATTATTCTTTTCCACAGCGGTTCGTTTTCAACGCCAAACCTCCACCACCATTTTCCCAAAAGTGCTTTGTTCCTCAAACAAATGTTTCCGATCCCCAATCCTCCTTTCTCTTTCGGTCTACAAACTTGTTCCCACCTTACTACCATTTGACAGTGTGATTCACCCTCGTTTCCATCCCACAAAAAATTTCTCATTATCTTTTCCATCTTCGCCGCTACTCCTTTCGGTATCCTGAAAAGTGACAAAGTATATAGGCAATGCATTCAATACCGCAGCGATCAATGTTACTCTTCCCCCTTTGGACAAAAAAGCTTTTTTCCACATAGCCAATTTTCTGGTAATCCTGATCAAGATTGGTTCCCAAAAAGACACTTTCAATGGATTCCCCCCTGAAGGGACTCCCAAGTATGTGATTGGCCATTTCTCCCTTTGACAACCAAACGTCCGGGCTAGTTCCTCCTCTTCGACTTCATCCTGACATAAGCCCAATAATGCACTCTTATCCCAATTGATCCTAAGTCCTGACATATCACAAAACAACTCCAAGATTTGCACCAAAAATTTTAGGTGTACCTCCTTTTGTACGAAAAACAATGTGTCGTCCGCAAACTGTATATGTGATACTTCCACCTTCTCTCGGCCCACTTCGAAACCTTTGATTAAGTTCGCCTCTTTTGCTTTATCAACCAAATATAGCAATAGGATTGTGACTCCCCCTGAGTCGGAATGTTTAAAGAACAAAGTATGGTCTCCTTGGCTTTGTCTGTATCCATAAACAAGCATTGCTTTGGTGAACCTCCCAAACCAGGCCCTTGGTGATTGTTTAAGGCCATATAATGCCTTCTTTAATTTGCAAACTTTAGAGCACTCAAAATCTTTATCGAATCCTGGAGGAACATCCACGTATATTTCTCTTCCGGGTCACCGTGAAGGAATGCATTCTTTACATCAAACTGCTGTAAGTTCCAGTTAAAGTTGGCTGCTAAAGACAATAAGATTCGGAATGTATTCATCTTGGCAACTGGAGCAAATGTATCTTGATAATAAACACCATAGGTTTGTGTATAACCCTTTGCAACAAGTCTGGCCTTGTACCTTTCTAGTGAGCCATCAGATTTGTACTTTATTGTAAATATCAATTTGCAACCCACAACCTTCTTTACTGGTGGGAGATCAACAATTTCCCATGTTTTGTTCTTTTCCAGCGTCTACATTTCAATTTTGATAGCAACTCTCCAATTTTCACTAGATAATGCCTTAGATAAAGTATTAGGAATGTGAATAGTGTTTAAATTGACTAGAAAGCTCTATGTGATACAATAAAATTTTGAAAGGTTACAAAATTGGCAATTGGATAAAGAGGTTTTTTAGTGCATTCCCTTGTTCCTTTTCGAGCAGCAATAGGCAAATCATAATCACAAGAAATAGCTTTTTCTGGACATACCTCATTTTCAGAATTAGGTTTGGATTCTTGGATTTGCTCGTGGGCAGCTTCGGGCCTTTTTCTTCTTGAGTATACATGGTCAAATTGCTTGCTGTTAAGGGACTTATTTGAAGAGTGACTTGGCTCAAAATAGACTGGAATGGAAGGAGTTGGGGCTGCCAGAGTGGCTGGAGGTAACTCAAGTAAGAAAGAATCTCTATCATTATCTTCAAGAACATGTACTGCTTCCTCTTGAAGACATGGTTGGGCAAAGTATGATGCGTCTTCATCAAAAGTAACATCCATAGAAAAAAAAATATTCTTTGTAGCAGGATGATAACAATTGTAGCCTTTTTGGGTTGATGAATACCCAACAAATATAAACTTTAGAGCTCTATGATCTACCTTTCCCTTGTTTTGAACATGAACAAATGCAGTGTAGCCAAAAATTTTTGGGTTGAGGTGAGGATCCTTGTCAAGGTTAGGGTAAAACTCGGACACTACCTAGATTGGACTTCTAAAACCTAATGTTTTTGAGGGCAGACGTTTGTTGATGTATGCAGCTGTTAGTACGGCTTCTCCCCAATAATTTTTGGAACATTTTTATGAAAAAGAAGAGCTCGGGCTGTAGCTAGCAAATGACTAATTTTCTTTTCTGCCATTCCGTTTTGTTGTGGGGTATAAGAGCGAGATGATTCATGTATAATTCCCTCTTTTTAAAAATAGGAAAACAAAGTGTGATAGAAATATTCTCTTGCGTTATTGGATCTAATTTTTTTTTGATTTTTTTTCCAAATTGATTCTGGATCATAGAATGAAAATTTTGAAACACAGTACTAACATCAAACTTATTTCTGAAGGAATATCCATGAAATCTGAGTGCAATCATCAATAAATGAGACAAACCATCGAGATCCTAAATATATTCGAAGTAATCGAGGGTCCCCAAACATTAATATGGATTAGATAGAAAGGAGTAACACATCTTTTATTGCTTATTGGAAAGTTTACACGTTTATGTTTTGCAAACTCACAAACATCACAATGAAGACGTTCATTTCCTAACCCCACAAATAACAACGGAAACATAGATTTTAAAACTCCAAAAGATGGATGACCTGATCGGAAATGATGAAGCCAAATGTTATCTTTATTTGAAGATGACAAAAAAGACGAAGATACTTTATTCCTAACGTTGTTCAAGTTGCCAATATCCTCAAGAAAATATAGCCCGTTTTCTTCCCTAGCACGTCCAATCTTCCTCCCCGAATCCCGGTCCTGAAATACACAATGTGATGGATAAAAAAGCACATTACAATTCAGGTTTAAGGTCAGTAGTTTGATAGATATAGGCTGGTGGATAATCTTGGCACGTGAAGAACATTGTGAAGTGTAATTGTGGGGCTGATTTGGATACTGCCTATCCCAGCAATAGTGGTAATAGTACCATCCACAATGGTTATCTTTCAGTTGCTTGAACAAGGTGTGTAGTTGTTG